>NC_136006.1:2936886-3046886 GCF_048128805.1 Centroberyx gerrardi | reverse complement strand
TGGAGTCTGACAGATAAAGCCTGGGCCGACCGACAAACTGTCACAACATCCGTCCTCAGTACGTCAGATGAGCTGATGACTCACATCCTGTCAAGCTTTTGTCATTCTTACATTCGTACGTTTCTCACCGCTGTGATGTCATCTGACCGGCGTCTCTGCCTGTCAGCCGGACCGTTCTCTCTGTTTTCTTCTTGCTGTGAGACTTTAAAAGCTGCCAGGGTTTCTTTGTCTCACCAGCCCGGCTTGTATTTCTTCGCTCTCTATTTTTCCAGTTTTTATCATCGATACATGCAAATAATATAAACCTGAAACTGAACCTAAAGCCTGCCAAGCTTTCATGTGACTCATCAGAGGCCTTGGACTAAATCCTAGATGGAGGACGAGGTGCAACACTCTCCATTTGGACTGAAGCATAATGTTTTCATATGATTAAGTATTAAACCTCGGATGTGTTGCACCTCACCCTCCCTCTGTGCCACGTAACTTAAGGAAAGGAAGGAATCTGTCCACATGTGAATTTCTAACTTTTAGCATAAGAGAGACTTGAAATCAAGCAAAAAAAAAGCCAGAAATCTATTTGGAAATCATACAGGACTGAACAGAACCGATGCTGCTCTACTTGTACTCAGAAGTTTAGCTGATACTGTATTAGTGGGACTTGGAAGTTATCATGACAAACGATATCAGATGCAGGGACTTTACCTTGGGGTGTCTTGAATTGAAGCCCTGGCACTAAAACTATTATTATTACCGTCTCAGTAAAGAGACAAAAACACTTCTGAACACTGAGCGAAGGAGGGAGGGAAAGAGGAAGACAGAGGAACAACTGAAAGAAAGTCAGACGCTCCTTTGATTCTTCCTGCCAGTGTGAGATCGTTACAATCAAACTGGATCGGTGTTACATGCTGATGAGAGAGTGAGGCGGCGGGTCAGATTTGCATCACAGAGACGTGGCTTGATAATACGATCGCTGACTCAGATCTATAGATCCTATAGCTGGATTTGTGGCAGGGTGTGTGTGTGTGTGTGTGTGTGTGTGTGTGTGTGTGTGTGTGTGTGTGTGTGTGTGTGTGTACTGAGTTGTGGTTATCAAAGTTTTGGGCTTGTGACCCCTTGAAATGAAACAATATCTAATGGTGAGCGCCCGCCACACGCTGCATACTGCAGAGTGACTGCATGATTTTCCCTTTTCAGCTTTGTTTCATTTGCAGAAAAATTTACATGATAAAATAATACATGATAATAAATTTGTATAGTAGAAATATGTTTGTTTTTTTTCCTATCCCATAAATCATCTCACAACCCCCAAAATTATCTCTGAAAAGTCTCTACATCTACCGCCATCAAGTCACCAGTGTTAGCTCCCTTCTCTCTTAGCCGTTAGCTTTTCACTGGGCTTCAATCTAACGTAAGATCTGGTTCTTTGGCTCCGCCCCCTGAGGTTTAACTCAGCCAATCAGATTATTTCTGCCTCTGAGAAATGGTTGTGTGACTAAAACTCCAATCTGCAAACAATAAACAACAGAGACATGCAGAAGCCCAGTCTTACTACAGTATATATTATTCACTGCCAGTCATTAGTCTGGACCCACCTGACTGAATGTTCTGTGTTTTTCATTCTCTTAAAGCCATTTTGATCTAAAGGCTTTATGCTTAAATGCTTGAAATGAGTTTCTTAGACAAATATAAATAGTGAAGTTGATCCTATGTATGAATTTCTTTCCAAAGCCTTTGCCTTTCCATCAAGGCAAAGAATCTAAAATATAAGATAGTTTTGATTTGTTTAACACTTTTTTTGGTCGCTGCATAATTCCATTTGTGTTATTTCATAATTTTGATGTCTTTACTGTTATTCTAAAATGTGGAAAATAGTAAAAATAAAGAAATAAAGGTGTGTCCAAACTTTAGACAGATAAAGTTCTTGTGACTGATCCAAAGTCAGCAGATGACAGACAGGAGGAGGCGGAGCTACGTGCAGCAGCCTGAGGACAAACTGTATCCTCTTTAAAACCACAACTGAAAACTAATTTAATAAACTCGCATTTTACCTAATAAGTTGTTTTTTGCTCTCTTCATCCTGTGGTGATACATTTTAATTTTAATTTGTTTGCTGGGAGTCTAGCATGGTTTCTTAAATTTGCCTTTAGCTGGCCTTAACGAGCCGCAGGGCATTAATGGATCCAGCAGCGCAAATCCTCCTTTAATCACCGCCGACTGTTTGTTTTGCCTCTTTTAGTTTACAGCTGTGTCGAGAAAGGTGCCGCGCAAACAAGGTTACTCCTCTGATTATGCTTGATGAATGCTTTATAATGTGCATGAAATACAAAGAGCCGGTAGGCAGACAGACACACTGAGGACTAATGTTACTGCTGAAGAACAGACGGACGAGCGGAGAGGCTGAGAGACGGACGGGCTGAGCTCCTGAGGTCTAACAGCCATAATGGGCTGATTACTGGCTGAGTAACCGCAGTTCATTAAATCCTCTAAAATACAAAGGGGAAAACCAACATGTGTTATCTTCACCGCTCCGTTAACAAAAATAGGCTGGGAAAGATTGTTAAAGTCTGCCAAAAGACCACTGGCACTAACTTGAATGATCTTGGCCATGTTTATCAGGTTAGAGCCACTCAGAGGGCAAAGGTCGTTCTGGTGGACCCTCGTCACCCTCTTCATCTTCATGCAGAGTTTCAACTCCTGCCATCAGGGAGGAGGTACACTTTCCCCAGGAGGGCCAAATCAAACAGATATTTGAGATCATTTGTTCCGTCAGCTGTTGGGTTTTTAAACAAGCTGTAGGCCTAGCTGCTGTTGCACACACACTTTAACAAAGGACTGATGGATTCTTAGTGCTTTATATCTCATTGCAACTTTATTATGATGTCATCTACTGTATGTTATATGTATTTATGTCTTTTATCCATCTTTATGTTGTGTATTGGTTGTGTTGACTACTGTTTGCAAACCACTATCCAATCCAATCCAATCCGTTCATCACGGCCTCCAAAGCTGGCTGCAGGTTCCAGTAAGACTTCACTTCAGAATAATCTGATTTCAGTGTTTTAACCCGGGCTTTAACCTATGGAGAAGCATTTTACTTTATTGATTCCTGTAGGGAGATCCTCTTTTCTCTTCCCCCCTTCCACAGGGAGGTCAGAGGTCAGAGGTCAGAGGTCAGCTACAGAACAGCAGCCCTGGATCCCAAAGCTCCGAGGGAAAGTGGAGGCCATTTGGGAAAGTTTATACTCCATCATCAAACGTTTGCGATTTATGGAGTGGCCTTACCATAACTGACAGAACCCAAGCTCACAATATGACTCATAGCCAATCAAATCAAAGCTTTTATGCATTAATATGCTGCAGTAGCTGCTTAGAAAGCAGTCAGAAAGTTTGGGGAAATCACAGACCTCAAGAATGAACTTTTCCTCCATTTTTCAAGCTCAGTGACAACAGAGCAAACTGTCATTTCACTAGTCAGGTGACATGGTGGAGACAGTTCACCTCTGGCTGAGTGGGCAGGCGGGCGTGTGCGTGATACTCACACGAACGCGACTTTTCAACGAGAGCGAGCCTCCGTCCCGGTCCGCCCGCTCCTCCGCCTCTCCCCGCGCACCTCGCACTGAGAATGAATGAGGACCAGGCGGCTGTCGCGTCCCGTGTAAAAAGCCCTTAAATGCATGAAAGGGGGACTTCTACAATGACAGGCACCGGATACAATACTAATCCGGATTAGCGGCAGCCACTGTGGAAGTCCTCCTGCAGGAGAGAAGGGGAAATAAAGGCTGTAATACTTGGCATGGGATCGAATCCAGAACCTTCTCCCTCATTTTGTCTCTTTTTTTTCTCGTAATTCCTCCCATGCCTGTGAAGTGAATCCACTGCCTGAGAGGATGGAGCTCGCTGCCCACTCCCACAGTGTTAATATAACTGCACAGATGACAGCTGTGATGGCTCTAATCAGGCCGCTGTAAGCTGCAGCTCAGCCACAACAGAGAGGTTTTAACAACAGGACTGAAGAGCCTTGTGCTGCGGTGATTAGCTTTCCTCCCACACTCGGCCTTCTACCTCTGTCTCAGCTCTTATTTCTTTTGAGATCAGCCTGCTCACTGTGGCTTTGACCCTTGACTGCTTTACGATTGGTTGCGTGCAGGCTGGTGATCGAGGAATTGAAGCTTTTTCTCATTGTAAGCCGTTCTGGAGAAGAGCTTCAGCTGCCTAAAGTGTAAAAGTTGCTGTACAACGGTGTGAAGTACGGAAGCCCATTGAGAACAAACTGTATATTTATACATTTTATTGACACTGCTTTCCCGTAATAACGAGTTACATTTTTTTTGTTTTCTCGAGATTATTCTCAAGTTATTTATGTCATTATCTCCAGATAATGAACACATTGTTTTCCCAAGATAATGAGAACATTTTCTCGATCTATATTATCTGTAATAGCAAGACATAATGCTGTTTCATATGTTTCCTGAAATTATTTTAAAAGCAAATTATGTCATTATCTCTGGAATTTTTTTTTTGTTATCCCGAGATCCCAAGATCATTTTCTAATTATCGAGTTATTTATGTCATTATCTTGAGATAACACATTTTGTTATCTCGAGATAATAACAAATATCTCAAGAAAACAAAGAAAATTGTCCTGTATCACAGGAAAACAACGTAAATACAATGTATGAATGTAGCTGAAGTGTGGTTATGTAACTTTCTAAGAGACAGAGAGCAGAGAGAAGTCGGCTCCCTGAAGGCAGAGTGTTACAGGATCTTCACACAGCCTTCCCACCTCTGTTCCTCCAATTATTAGTCATTTCCCAGCAACATAATGTTCTGTCCAGTCTGTGGCTGTGGTTAAATAAACTACCGCTCTGCACTCGGCTAGTTCTCCTGAGATCAAAGACAAAATCATCTTTATCTGTATCCTGTGTTTACCGGTGTCATACGCACACGGAGCTCGCAGATTGCATTTGGAGGGCAATTTGCACGTTATTTGTGGCTCATTTGCTCGAGCTAAGAGTGCAGATTTTTCATCTTATTTACTAAGAAATTTAAGCAAATCACGTTGTGGTGCAAACAAGCCCTTGAAAGGAGCTGTACACAAGCAAATAGCCCCTTCATCACCAAGTGTAAGAGCGAGTAGCTTCAGCTGTAAGACTGATCCGCTGAGGTCGGCACCCTCGCACCCTAAAACCTCGTTCAGATCGCAGCGTTCTCTGATCTGATGTGAGGTTCTCATCTGGAAACCCTCTCCCTCGCTTCCTGACCTGCTGGAGACGATGCTGCGCCTTACAGAATAATGGCAAAACTGATTTCTTTGCACAGTCTTCCCACTCCTTTCAAAGAATCTTATAGTATACACTACAGCAGTGGTTCTCAACGTGGGGTCCGGGGACCACCAGGGGTCCTTGAGGGGGTTCCAGAGGGTCCCCAGCAAATTGATGAATTGTTAAACTTCACCATTATTTAATTTACAAGAAGTGAACACAATTAGAGAATGTAGGAGAATGACTGTTTTGATCATAGTTTCTCTGTTATCTCTCTACCTACAATACAGAGAGTCATGGGATTCTGGACAAAATCATATCTAGCAATAAAAATATTCTCAGATTTGGGTCCGAGAGACAAAATCTCATCAAATGGGGCTCTAATGTGGACTAAATTAGGGGTCCTTGATATGAAAAAGGTTGAGAATCAGTGCACTACAGTGCAGCTCCAAATGGCAGTGAGAGGAAACTGTTTGAACAATTTAAAGGTCCATATTCTGCACTGTCCAGTGTTTTATTTTATGTCTTGAGCTCCATTCAAAGCTGTGTGTGTGGTGTCATGAACCAAAAACACTCTCAATCCATTTCTCCACGTTCATTTTCCAGCATCTCTCTGAGCCTTACCAAGAACAGGCCGTTTCTGTCGCCGTGTCTTTAAGGCTCATTAATATTAACGACCCTCTGTTCCGATTGGCTAACCGTTTCGAGAGCGAAACATGAGACGCCGCGGCCCGGCGGCTACAGGTAGGGAAAACTCTCCGGTAATAAACGATGACGACCGCTCGACCGCTTTGAAAAAAACACTTTGTTAGTCTATTATTTCTTACAGAAATGATAATGAGCGAACCTTTGTGACGCCACAAAGTTACGGAAGTCCAAACGGCTCGTTTAGAGGCTCGCTTTTCTAATATGGATTGTGTGGATTTAGTTTTGATACTTTCACCATGTTTAGATAGACCATCCAACTCCTTTATCATCACAGAGGCAAGGGGAGTCCTGCTTTACATGATATGGGACCTTTAATAATTTGTTTCTAAGCATTTGTTTCAAGCTATAGTTCATTTTTAACTCAACCTTGTTTTTATGCTAATTATCCTTGGACCCCTCAGGTTAGTGGTGATACTTAAGTACTGTTAGTTGATATTTTACTGAAGTAGAATTAAAAGTACTGGTGTAAAAATCGACTACTACTAAAAATCTAAGTAAAAAGTGTCTGATTTAAAATGTCCTCAGAGTAAAAGTTCCTGAGTTCCTCTTTAGAAAAGAGAAAGTTGTTAGCTGTGATCGTTTCCATGTGATTCTAAAAGGAGAGAGGACAGAGTTCAACTAGAGTAAATGTAATTAGTTACTTCCAGCCTTGCCGATACCTGATATTTAATAAAAGGCAGATATCGGTCTGATAGATCAATATAACCCCCAATCTACTATCTTTGAGACAGACAGGGCTGCAGCGGCTGATGCTGAAGAGATGGAGGATGAGAAATGTTTTTGATGGCTGCAGGTAAATGTAAAAACTCTCCATCCCTTTTTTCCTCTTCTCTCTCTCTCTCTCTCTCTCTCTCTTTCTCTCTCTCTCTCTCTCTCTTATCCTTCAATTGAAAATGGATTTCCAGCCAGGTACACGCTGGGCTTCTCCATCGCCCATGGTAACAGCGCTCACTCCTGACGCGCTGTCACGACCCTCGTCTCCGTGGAAACCGGGCGGTCCAGTCAGTGCCATACGTTAGTCCATGAGTCACAAGGCCGTAATCATCGCATGACTTATACACTCCGCTTCCCGAGGAAATCGATTCACATGCAATTATAATGAGTACAGGATGTGTTTAATGTGTTCTCCAGTGTGTGTGTGTGTGTGTGTGTGTGTGTGTGTGTGTGTGTGTGTGCGTGTTTCTGTGTGCAATCGTATGCAGTGATGAGATGGTAAGTAAAAAGGAGGGTAAACTATTACCTGTGTTAAAAAAACAAAACAAAAAATACATTACTTTATGCTTTCTTTCGCCTTACCTACGGAAGCCCATTGAGGACATAAATTCATACGTTTTATTTACACTGTTTTCCAGTGATAACAAGTTAACTTTCTGTTTTCTCGAGATATCAAGTTATTTATGTCATTATCTTGAGATAATATTTTGTTTTCCCAAGATCTCAGATTATAAAGAGCTAATTTTCTCATTATCTCGGAATAAGAAAAATTGTTGTCTCGAGATAATGAGATCATTTTCTGCTTGGAACTAACATCCTAAAGGAAAGCATATTATTCAAAACCCAAATGTTGAAGTTCAGGGCATCTTCAGTCAGTCAGCATGTTGTCATGTCAAGTTGGAAATCTATAAATTAAATAAGTTTTGTTTCCTCGAAATAAGGAGATAATTACTCTATGTCCATTACTTTGTATCTCAAAATAATGAGAAAATGACGTCGTTATCTTGGAAAACAAACTCATATTATCTCGAGATAATGACATAAATAACTTTATCTGGAGAAAACAAAGAAAGTTAACTTGTTATCACAGGAAAACAGCCTAAATAAAATGCATGAATACATGTCCTCATGGGCTTCCGTAGACCCTACCCTTATAAATTACATCAGTTTGATAACACATGCTTTTAATGCAATGGTTCTCAACCTGGGGGTCGGGACCACCCAGGGGGTCCTGAGATAATTTTGGAGTGAGATGGAAAAAAAAATCTTTCTTTTTGCTTGTGAAATACTGAATAGTTTGCAGCCTCTCAGTCTCTGATAATTGAAACAAGCTGAAAAAGGAAAATCGTTCTTTATATCAGCACCTGTACTCCTGTATTAACATGATTTGCGGTGTAGCAGTGTGTGTTGAGAGTGTGTGTGGAGCTGCTGGGAACTTCATGTCATCACTGCAGTCTTAATTGGCCTTGCTTTAGAGCAGGTAGGGAACAGAATAGAATAGAATTAAATAGAAGTTTAATTGCCTGGGAGAGAATCTGTTTTGCACATGAAAAGGTTTGGCAGTGAATACAGAGTGAGATCAGAGTGTAATACACAGAGCGAACACATGTGTACACAAAGGTGAAAAAAAGAAGCTTGCTCTAAAGGGACAATTCACCCTCAAACTGAATTTTACTGAATGAACGCTCAGATGTCATTCGACTGACTGGACACTCGACAACCGATATCTGCAAACATGAAGAAATCTTTGGTGCTGTCGGCTTCAGCAACTGGGGGTTAAAGTTTCAGTTTTCGTATATGTAATTTTCAATTCATTTTCAATGAGAAGCGTCTGTTGTCTGGACAGAACTGGAGGCGTTTCTTGGTTTGTTTTGAGAGAAATGACGGCGAACACCGAGACCTTGGTGGAGGCGCTAATTAACGCAGTGCCACCATCCTGTTGTTGTACGACTCCTCATCAAAGCATTACAGAAACAAGAAGATGAAACAGAGAAAGCCTGGCATAACGTTGGGATGATTGAAGTGTTGCCAGTTCGGGTCTCAGCAAGTTAATGCCATGAACTCACAGAACGAGTCTGTTTCTTCTGTTTTCTTTGAAATATCACAGCTAGGAGCGAAGCCGTCTTGGCATCCATGTTTTCTTCTTACGTCCCAAAACAACCCAACTGACAGGAATCCATCTGTCAAAGATTGTCTGTTCTCTTGTGGATCAGTGTGTCCATCCCCCCAAGTCGTCACAATACTGGACTCTGATTGGCCGACAGCAGCAGCTCCTCTAATTCAAATGAGCGGAGGCTTTCCAGTTCAAGTGCTGCAAACTGGCCTGATGGATGGATTCCAGTTATCTCAGCAAGAAATCTCAGCAGTTGGCCAAGTAATCATTGAGTCATTTCTATTGATCAAGAACCTTATCAACCCACACAGATACATTACGGCCATCTTGTGCTGTGGGGAAGAAAAACCTGAATTATTGTCCCTTTAAGTGTCAAGGACACATCAACAGTATTTGTGGACTCAAAGGTCTGCTTTTTCTTCTACATCCACAAAAGGAGCAGGAGCTGGCCGTTGATCTCTCGGTGTTGCCTGCTGACGTTCCCCTGAGCGAGGCACTTAAGGCCAAGTTATACTTCTGCGTCGTAGCGTTGGCGTCGCTGCGTCGCAGGTGTCTGCCGCGGTGGTGATTCTGTGCTTTAACACAGAGGTAATAGGGAGCTGAAGCAGAAGACTTCCTGTGGTCGACTAGCAGCTAAGTGGATAACGTGATTTTCCACTGAGCGCAAAGTCTGTCTTCTGAAACAAAGCAATGAATGGAGTTGAGATTCACCTCTGTCTGACTACGCAGCATAAACTTTTAGACAATTTGCACGTTATTTTTGGGTGTAGAAACTTTAAGAAAAGACTTTGTAGCGATGGAGAACTACAACAGAATGAAGCAGGTGTTGAAGCAGCTGATCTTCCAGCAGCAGCAGACTGTCTCAGCAGGTTTTCACCTGTTCAGATGCAGTTTGGACTTCACTACAGTCTGACTTCAGCCTCATGAGGAACTGAGGACATTTTTTCACTGGAGCTGTGAAGCTGCAGCTAGCTAGCTAGCTACTGGAGCTTGTTCCCTTTGCAGGTAGATGGAACATTCCAGCTAGCTAAAAGCCTGCTGGGTAATGTAGTTCGGTAACTAATTTTGTCATTCATGTAAATAATATTGAATGGATTTTTGTGAAATTAGGCCAAGCAAGGTGTGTTGACGCCTACAACATATTTCAAAATCAAAGCCATATGCTTTTTAGATTGCTGATATGAAGTAACCTCCATACTACGGTGACCAGACGTCCCGGTTTGTCCAGGATTGTCCCGGTTTCAAGATGGGTGTCCCGAGTCCCGACAAATATCTGTAAAACACTAAAACGTCCCGGTTTTCAACATTCACTACCAAATTGTCCCGGTTTTCACCACAATTAAAATAAAAATAAAAGTATTATACTTGTTTTCAGCGCTTACATAGACGTTTATCATGTTCTGTCCCGCTCATTATTACCTAACCCAATCAAAAAACAGAAACAATGCACCACGCATCTGAATGTTTTGGTGGATTTTTGGAGACAAAACATCATTTTTCGTTTGCTGAGGCGCTGTCCATGGTGTTGAAAGGTGCAGTCACTAGGTGTGCTAAGCGCTGAAATAATTGTCCCCCATCCTGATGAAAACGTCTATGGTGCGTGCATAAGCGCATACATGTGCGCGTGCATGAACGTGCGGGACACTTAAGGGTCCCGGTTTGGGGGTTTGAAAATGTGGTCACCCTACTCCATACACTGACAGAGGGGCAACCAGAGGGTTGACGGAAATGACATAAAATCTGGCTCCCTATAACAACAGAAGAAGTAGTGTTTACATTCTCTGAAACTCATGTTGTAGATATTTCAGATCATCTAGTGTCTTTATAACTGGGAGATGATCTGTCGTCCAGATGAACATATCTGAACCTCCTCAGCTCGTCTCTCTTCATCTCCTCCATGTTGTCTTCACTATCGGCGACATCAACCTGCAGGAGGAAATACGAAGCGGGCCGATCACAGTTCTTGCGATCGCCCTACGCACAGTTATATTTTTGGAGAGGTGCACTAAGCCACGGCGGCATCACAAAGACCTCCGGCGAAGCTACGGCGACACTTTGACGCCAGAGTATAAATCAGCCTGTAGTCCTGCTGCTGAATGTGAAGCAGGACGGAGCTGAAAAGAGAAAACAGGCTCCAACTTTACCGAGATATATCAAGGAGGGGAAAAAAAGCCTCGTTTCCATTGTAGTGCCAATCATGAGCCTGAAATATACTCATGTATTCATACAGTCCTCCTCAGTACTGACACTAATTAGCCTTCCATCCTGTCAGTGGGACAGATTCAGGGTTTGTCTCTGATGAACGGGGATTTATTTAAGTACAAAACTACAGGCTGAACTGTCCAAGATCCCAGTTACATCTTTACATTTGTATTTTAGTCGTTTCACTGACTCTCTTATCCAGAGCGATTTGCAGAGACCGCGAGAGATGGCCTAAAGTCCTAGATCACCAACATCAGTGTTGGGCAAAAATACTCTGAAAATGTAATCATTTACTCTTTTACTTAGTATTCATTTAAAAAAATAATCGCATTACTTTACTAATTCCTCAACAGGAGCAGTAATAATTAGTTCCACTCATTGGCGGTAGCGGCTTCTTGTTTATCCCCGAGTTTCTCATCGCTGTGTTGTGTATCAGATGCTTTGATAAACTGAATGTTGTGTTTTTTGATGTGGAAAGAGTTTTTGCTGCCACACAAACTTTACAGCCGACCAGAATGATCTTTGCATCCTCGACTGAGATCGATTCAAACTAATGGGAAAACGTCCAGCTGCTGAAAGTCTGCGTCTCTCCCTCAGCCTCCATCTTTTGTTTTGCTTTTTTTTTAGCTAACAGCCGACATCAACCTGCTGCAAGTCCTTAAGATACAGATGAGGAAAAAAAGAATTCAAAGGAGAGAAAAGAAAAGGATGAAGTGGTTTGGAGCGTTTCTGGGATTAGTAACTGTAATGTAAATACTGAATTTGAAATCGTAATCCCTTACACTACTGTTACTGAATGAAGTAATCACATTATCACCCAACACTGATTATAAGCAGCCAGCAGTAAGGAGGTCAAGGGTCAGAGGTCACAGCACCCTGACAATAGATGGATCAAAATATAGTTGGGACCCTTGAATGATCACGTATGGTGGAGAAGAAGAAGAAAAGAGATGAGGAGAGAAGCATCATGGGAATCGTAACATCAGAGTAAGTTTTCTTAAAATACCAGCCGGGCCCAAAACTTTTCTGGCATCCAGAACTGCGTGAGTGCCAAAAGCAAACTATTCATTCCTTTTGATTTTGTAGCTTCAGGTTTGGTTTATTTGCTCATACGAATGATAAAGGCTGAAAAAAGAGAGAAATAAATATAAACTGCTGGTGAGACAAAGAAACCCCAGGAGGAGGCTTACAAAAGCATTTCGCTTCTAAAGAGAAATCAAAATGACAAACAGACGCAGGTGAACTGGGCAGCAGAAACCAAACGAATGACATCAAAACTCAGCAGTAAAGGAGAATGGGAAAACAAAGGAATTAAAAAGGGAATTAAAGGGAATCAAATAAATGCAAATAGCCGTGATGCAAAATTGGAAAAGGAGAATGTGCGATAAACACTGAGCTGCACCGGCTCCTGCAGGCTGGAGGAACAGGAGCCAATAAACACCAGCTTTGGTTAATAAATACACCCAATTCACTCTAAATGTCTGCATACTGAACCTGCACACACACACACACACACACTACCTACATCCACAGAAATACATTCAAACAGTGGAATATGAACTTTAGCAAGCACAGATCCCGTACAGACCCACGGCGCGCGTGTTCAATTAATTACGACACATTTATCGGTTAAATAATTCCACAAACGTCACTTAGACACCACCTAATGTTAAAGTTTATAGGGCAGCAGAAGACGGGGATGTATGTAAATTAACAGTAGAGAGCGGGGCTCGGTTAGATGACCTGTTCCACCAGCGCCACAGACCACAGGGAACAACCTGACCGACCGGTAAGGTTTGCAGGACAGAAGAAGATGTGGATGTCTGTAAATTGACGGCGAAGAGTGCGGCTCTGTGTGAGATCCAATATGGCGTTACAGTGTGGGACTGAATGTGGCGTTTAGCCCATAGGAGAGAGGCCATCTGTTAGTCAGAGACGCCCTCTAGAGGCCATCTCAAGCGTTACCTGACTGACTGACTGACTGACCTGAATTTCCCTCTCGATGCCCTCGGGGCACTGTGGGAAAACCAAAATCCACCGCACTTAAAATGACTAAGTAGAACTGATGAAACCTGTCCGATGAGCGGTGAAACCTCTTCAACTCTTCATTTTGAGTCCAGTGGATTTAGTTTTTTACATTTTTTTTTTGGGACATGGTGGCAGATTTCCACCATCCACCAGGCAAACGCTGGTGAACTTTATCTGTGGCTGGTAGGTTTAGTTACTCTGCAGGTAAACAACCAACATTTTGAGGTCCTATTCTACTAAATATCATCCAGCTGGCCGGTAGAATAGTGAAAGTGTCCGGTGAGGTTTGAGATGCCTTCTGTGGACGTTGGATAGAAACTTTTCTATCTATTTCTATCCTATAGTTTCCTCCTCTGAGAACGAACCTGAAGTGTCCGATCCGACGTACAGCATGGCTCACTAGTTTGTCATAAGCCTTGTTTGAACTGGATAAGTCAGCAGTAATTATTCAACATTAATTATATGCTTTTCTTACACCTGAGTAGATCGGCAGTTATTAGCAAAGATTCACAACTGACAGCCTGGAATGAGAGAAGAGTTTATGATTTCCTACTCAATCTACCTTACTGTATCTGAATGGTTTAACTCGTACGTAATGATCATTTTAAGGCATTTTAACGAGTTTTATGAGTTTCACAGGAACCATAACTTCATATTTTAGTTGTATTTTGTGACAGACGTTTCCTTAATGCTCACTAAGTTCTCCTAAAATACCAGCCAGGCCCAAAACGCTTCTGGCTCCATAAAAGGCAAATTCCTTCTGATTTTTTAGCTTCAGGTTTAGTTTATTTGCTCATAGTTTGTTGCTCATGGGAGAGAGAGGGAGAGAGAGAGAGAGGGAGAGAGAGAGAGAGAGAGAGAGAGAGAGAGAGAGAGAGAGAGAGAGAGAGAGAGAGAGAGAATGATATGCCACACAGGGATTCAGACCCACGACTTTACAAGTACATGGCACACAACTTTTCCTGCTGAGGAACCACAGCGCCTAGGTCATCTTATTTGTGCATTCCTTCCTTCCTTCTGTCCTACCTACCTTCCTTCCTTCCTTCCTTCTGTCCTTCCTTCCTTCCTTCCTTCCTTCCTTCCTTCAATCATTCATTCTTGATTGCTGCTTTTGGTTGAATTTTCTTTCATCACCCAACACAACTCAAAATATTTCGTGAAACTCTGAAACAGTTTACGTGTTGTGGACATGAATACTGTATACTTCAGATCAGGTTCCAGTAAAGGATTCTGGTCCAACAGCAGGTACTGGACTGGACATTTTTACCTGTTTGTAAAGGTTAGCTAACGCCTTACTGTCCACCGTCAAACTACCTCTTGTTTCCAGTCCTGTCTCCTCCAGCTGATCTTTTCCTGCTGGGGGAAACCAACATGATCTCATAAAAAGTCGTGAAATGAGCATGAACTCTGAGACTCAGATTTACGTACTGTGGACATGAATTATGTGAAAAATACGTTCCTCCACAACAAATTGGAATCTGTGACAAAAACACGAATTGGACACGACATTTTCAGCTAAAGGTTGACTAATGGTTAGGTTTAGGTGAGTTAAACAACTTGGTTAGGGTTTGGGAAAGGCTTTTGGTCATGGTTAAAAAAGAAAAAATTGTTGGTAAAAATTGAAACTCCGGTCCACAACACCCTGACTGTCCCCTGAGCTGCTGCACTGTGACTCTGTTGCCTGTCTACAGTCGTGTCTCCTTCAGGGAACCGCTTTGTGTTGGGAAAACAGAGCTTTAACACGACATGTTCCACCAACACGTAATCTGGTGTTAACAAGTCGTGTTTTCATTTCACGTATTTGTGTGAGATCAGGTTGGGGCGAAACGTATTTCATCTCATATTTCCATTTGAAGACATTCAGATTCACATTCAGATTACAGTATGCACATACGAGGAATTTAACTAGCAGTGTAGTACTATAAAATATGAATATAAAATATAAAAATCATGCTCATTTCACAAGATTTCGGTAGAGCAGCCCGCATCGCCTCATGTGCGCCTCTCCCTCTCTGGAGAGCGGTATTCATCTCCTAATCTGCCTGTTCATCCCCCTCTTGTCTCTCTGCGTTTCCCTCTCTGTCACGTGACCTTTTGCCCTGCTATCTCACATCTGGCCAGCGCAGCCTGATAATAGACCTGCCCTTTGTTTGCATCTGTTTCATTTTGCTCCGGCTGGTCATGCGAGAGGAGGAGGAGGAGGAGGAGGAAGAGGAGGAGGAGGAGAGGAAGGCTGGCGGTTCGTTCGGACGCCTGCTGCTGCGGCTCTGTTTTTGTTCAGTCTGTCTTTTGTTGCTCTGCTCTCAGCTCAGAGAGACAAAAAATAAAATCCTCTCTACCTCATGCAGTTGAGCACAAAACGAGACTATTTTTCAAAAGGGTGGAACAGCTCTGCCGCTCGGGATTCTCTATCTTAGCCCTCTTTCATTCACTCTCTCTCTCTCTCTCTCTCTCATCCCTTCTTCTATCAACAGAGGAATTAGAGGTTATTTTTTGCTCCGGGCGGTCAGTTGCCTCATCAAGGCGGCCGGGAAGCGAGCGTCTGAGGAGTTTTTCGACTGTTGTGTAAGACTTGTCATGCCCGCCCTACTTTTCAGGGTAAACTGCTAGCTCAAATTATTAAAGTCCAAAAGCCTAAGCCGTGTCCAGCGGCCGTCAGAAGTCCTTATCTGGAAACAAAATGGCCACCAAAAGGATTTAAGCCGTACTTTCCTCAGCTGTGTTTTCTCCAGTTAACCTTTTGTGCCTCCATCGTTTTGTTTTTTTGATGTCATTTGGCTGCAGTTGCCGAATTCACCTGTCTCGCTTTCTGTCGTCTTGTTTTTTTGTTTTTGTTTTGGGGTGACACATTTTTTACGAGCACCTTGGGAATTCTTCATCTAACATTTGTCTTCTCTCTGTTCAGTTTTTTATCATTTGTGTGTATGCAAGCTGAAATATCAGAAGGAATCATTTGTTTGCCCGGGGCGCTCGTGCATTTACGGATGCCAGAAAAAGTTGCGGGCCCAGCTGTTATTCTGGGGGTGCGGTGTCGGTCATGCTGCATTATCTGGCAAAGTGACAGCCATGACAGCGCAGGAGTAATGACTTCTTTTCTGTTTTATCTATTTCTTGATGAACAAGGCCGTTTGCTCACTCAGAGTTCACTTTTCTGAAGGTTGAAACAATGAACATATCAAACAGATTACATTACATACGCAGAGCTGGGGATTCGAGCCACATGACTTGGACTCGAGTCACAGTTTTAACTGCTTGAGACTTCACTTGATGCATGAAGAGAAGACTTGAGACTCGACTTGACTTGGGTTCTGGTGACTTGGGACTTGACTCTGACTTGTACTTTGATGACTTGAAAAGGTTTCTAAAGTCTTGACTTGAGATCTTGTGTTTGTGTAAATGACTTAGATTGAAAGTGATGAGATTTGTTCCAGCGGACGACTGAATTTAAATTCTGTTATCTGAATTTGTATGGAATGATTGAATTTATTGAAGTTGAAACTGATTATAGAAATCAAACTCATGATGCTCTTACCAAGTTTTTATCCTATTAAAACCATATTGCATTGAAAAGTCCTAGATATTTAGTTTTCTTTAAGATATTAAATTGATACTGGACTCTTGATCTGTTCTGACTTGACTTGCTGTTCTACATTTAGACTTGAGACTTGACATTAATGACTTGGACTTGACTTGCTAATCTACATTTAGACTTGGGACTTGACTTGAGACTTGTGCCTCAAGACTTGAGACTGACTTGGGACTTGACCAAAGTTGACTTGGTCCAGTCACACATGTAGGAGGGAAAACAGAAGCTACACCCCTTAATGCTGATGGTTCCCACAGACAGACTCCCTCTTACATGAAATAACACCAGAATTATCATTATCAGCTGCTTGTTTTAAGAAGAAGAACTGGGTAGTGAGCATGAGCAGTGATAGCCACCATGGCTGAACAGACAGAGAAGAGAGAAACTCAAACCGCATCAACAGAAAATCCAAGCTCCGCCCACACTGTTTGATTGACAGGTGATCTGTAGGATGTGCAGTGCAGAAACACAACTTTCAGCTTTATCTAAGTGTGGGATTATGTGGGCGTAAAGCGAACTGCCTAAAATTGAGGAGATGTGGATTTGGGAGTAAAACACAGAGGAATCCAGAGAGGAAACACTAACTTTTAAATAAACCTCATGCTGCAGCGCTGCTCAGCCAAGTTAACCAGGACCGAACCAGAAAAATAATACAAGCCTTTGTTTTTCTTCTGTCATACAACCCTCTGAGGAAGGAGGAAAGCTAACAAGGGGATGGGGGGAAAAGGAAGGCAGGGGTGAACGAGGGGTAGCGATGGAAAGGGCAAAGTCTTCAAAGTAATAGAGAGGCGAGACATCGACCGGTTGAGTCCTGACATGAAAACCCAGAGAGGGAGCAAGAGAGAGAGAAAATGAGGTGAGAGTGATAGAAGAAAAAATCCTGAAAAATCAATGGAGACATTAAGTCGTTTCTGTGGCTCGGCAGAGCAGAGGTGGGGCTGAGGCAGGAACAGAGATCAGAGCTGGCAAACAGGGAGCCGGGGAGCCGGCACGCCGCCAGCGAGCGAGGCTGAACCGGGTTCCCAGAGAGCCTCTGTTCCACTGTTGCCTCTAGTGACCAAAGGACTCGGCTGAGAGAGGCTTTACCGTGAGAAGCATTGATTACCAAGCAGCTGAATTACATAAGGCTCTGTCCTGAGTGGAAAAAAAATAAATAAAAAAACCCAAGGAGAGTTTCATTTGTGCTAATGCCTGGCAAGGAATGCCTCCACTTGGGAGGTTGTTGAAGTGTATGGAAAGGTTTGTGAGTGCACATCAAGCGGTCTCAAACCGTTTTAATGGTGATACTTCTGTACAAGTCACTTAAACTGCTTGAGATGTTTGTATTTCCCTACATTACATCCCAAATTATCTCTCAACAACCGGCAGATTGGATTTATACAAATATTATACAAACATTTCTCGCAGCAGAAATAATCTGATTGTTGTTCTTTGGCTCCGCCCACTGAGGTTTAACTCAAACAGTTTTTCTAAAGTAACGTTAGACTGAAGCCCAGTGAAAAAGACAAGAGGTAAGCTAATATTATGAAGCCTAGCGCTCTGAAAAAATACAATCTATCCATACTAAGTTATCTAGGTTAGCTAGTTAGCTAGCTGGCCTTCAAGTTTAAACTAGCCATACTAGCCTGTAGCTATCTAGGTTAGCTAGTTAGCTAGCTGCTGGCCTCCTTTTTGCAATTCAAGTTAGCTAGCTTGCGCTCAACCAGTGAGATTAATTCTGCCTCTGAGAAATGTTTGTCGAACTAAAACTCCAATCTGCCACAGTCAGTTTATGAATCTGTATTTCTAAATCTCTCATATGCTGATCTGGGCCACAATCTAACAAACTGTGCTAACAAACTGAGCTGTGCTGTAACCTGCAAATTAAAAGTTTTAATATATCCACCTGGGAAACAAATCATTGCCTGAAGTTCATCATTCAATATCTCCAAAATATGCAGGAACCAGTCTGTAAAAGTGAACCAACCAAGGCCTTTCAATCATTTTGTCGCAGAGCCTGTCTCTCTTTTTTTTTCAGATGGTGGATTATGAAACAAAACTCCTCAACTGTACATCTCCAAATATCACGGGAGCAAATCTTGGCAAGTGAAACCCTAAGTTGCTCAAGCTTTGCAAAGGAACGAAAGGAGGAGCGTCAGGAGGATTTTTTAAGGTGAGATAGCAGAGTATATATCTGTCTGTCAGGTTTATTTTGACACTTCACGCCGAGGGAATGAATTACAAAAGTGTGGCAGAGATGAGGAGAAACAAACCAGAAACACACAGCAGACTGGCTGCAGCCTCGTGTGTCACAACGTGTGAGACACCCAGGGCGGGACGCTCTGCCAGGTTTTTGTCCACCGACCACAATGTCTGGCAAATCCCCAAATTCCCCAGACGCTTTCAATGTTTTACCAGCCAGCTAGATTTGTAGAATAGAATTGGATCTGCAAATCATGGTTGGCCTCCTGCCAAACTGGCCGGAGTAGACAAACATATCGGCCAAAGCCAAAATTTATCAGCATTAAGCTGGTAGCTGATGTTCATTTTACAGGCTGGACGGGCCTCTTGCATCAGAGACACTGGCAAAGAAGACGATGCTTCCTTATTGGGTTGAGTGACAGGGATTCAGAAGGCTTTAAGGGGCTTGAAAGACTCAACAGTGATAAAAAAATATATACAAGTTTCATTTCAAAGTGATATATCTACTACTTGAAAAAGGTGTCACCCACTCTTACATAAGGATTTACAAATTATGGTCCTTTTTGGAGGATGGTAGGTCGCTGAAGTCTTTTAAAGGTCGGATCCTCTATATTTCAGAGATATTGACTAACGAACCTAAGGTCATATTTCTATTTTCTAAAAATGGATGTATAGCATTTTGGAAAATTTTCAAAAACAGTATTTTTTTAAGTACTGGTGATGCTTCAGATGCTTTATGACTTGATGGCTTTAATGTGTTAACAAAAGACACAGGTAACTAAACAGAGAGGGGAAAGCCTTCCCACAGCCAACATGTTTAAAGTGTGTGCATCTCAAAATGATCAAGGGCAACTGAAAAAGTCAAAGTCTTATTTCTGTATTTCTGCTGCATTTACAATGTGGGCATTTAGCCAAAGCTGTTATCCAGAGTGACTGGTGATGAGTGAGTGAGTTGAGCTCAGTGTCTGGCTGAAGAACACATGGCTGCTGGGGGATCGAACCCGTGACCTTTCTGTCACAGGACAGAAATCCCACCAGGCCACCTTGTCACCTAGTGCGGTTCTTGGTCTTAAAAACATAAAAGAGACCAGACAGCGCTCATTACATTGTGACGACTCGCTATAGTAGACAGATTGTAACCCGATAACCTGCATATCAATCAATATTTACCTTTCCATACGTACACAACAAATAGCAAACACAATTAAACAGCAGAATTTGCTCGGGCACTCTGTCAAACAGAGCCTTCCTGGCATTTACTTAAAGGCGATGGGGTTACAGGTAATTAAATTTTTCAAAGGGCTCCATGCCATTTCCTTTCATGATACTCTGAACAGCCAGAGCCGCCGCTGGCAGACCGAAACCACATTGTTGTCCAACTGGCACGACACTTAGCCTCCGTGTCCACCAGCAGACAGCTCTGCTTTTGTGTTGTAGCGCTAAACAGATGTTTGTAGCGAGCGCTGCTCTCGCCTCCTGTTGTTTCTACGCAACCGTGGAAAACCCGGTTGAAGCGCAGCTCTCTTTTGCTGAACGTTTTAATACTTTTAACTCCTACCAGTCGGGTGAGTGCTAAACACATGCTGAGGGTTAAACACAACAAGGTGTCCTGTCATCGAAAATGACAAGAAACACTAAACCTTACTGTGGCTCCTCACTGCCACTGAGCTCTTTGGGATTAAACTGTTTTCATAATGTCTTTCTTGGGGTTGAAACCTCATTCGTTACATCTATAACCTCATCAATGACCTCATCTTTAACCTTAATACCTCAAGTATGACCTCATCTATGACCCCATCTACTGCCTTATTTACAATCTAATCTATGACCTCATTAATAAGATAATTTGTAATCACATCTATGACCTCATTAATAGGCTCATGTATAACCTCATCGATGGCCTCATTCATAATGCCATCCATTACTTGATCTATAATCTGATCTATGACCTCATTTATATAAACTCATCTATAATCTCATTTATACCTCATCTATGACCTCACCTATAATCTCATTTAATACCTCATTAATAACCTCTTCTATGACCTCACCTATAATCTCATTTATGAACTCATTAATAACCTCATCTATGACATCACATAATCAAATTTTTTTACCTCATTAATAACCTCATCTATGACCTCACCTATAATCTTATTTATACCTCATCTATCACCTCACCTACGACCTCATCTACGACCTCATCTATAATCTAATTTATGACTTCACCTACAATCTCATTAATAACATAATCTATGACCTCATCTACAATCTCATTTAATATCTCATTAATAACCTAATCTATAACCTCATCTACAATCTCATTTAATACCTCATTAATAACTTCACCTATCACCTCACCTATCTCATTTATGACCTCATTAATAACCTCATCAATAAGAAATCACCTCCCCCAGCCGCTGTGATATTATTTTTCTGCCCTCCCACCCTGACATGATGCAGTGTTTGCTGTCTTAGTGAGTAAATGAATCCAAAACGCCGTGGCGATGTAGCAACATGGGAAAATAATTAGAGTGTGTGTGTGTGCAGTTTATGTTTGGCGTTGGTGTTGCTAATGAGTTCTTTTGTCTTCTCATTAAAGACGGGGGGGAGGCAACTAATAAGCATTGGAGGTCGTTCTTTTGGCTGCGCTCTTCCTTCTGACTAATTTACCACGCTCGTTCTCATGCAAATGAATTCGCTACTTAGGGCTTAAAGCTCCTTATGAGAGCAATGGCTTGTGACATTTACAGAGGTGCAGAGGGAACAACGAAGAGGCAAAAGAGCAAGGATGAACTGGTAATGGGCAACAATGAAGGACAATGGAAGGTGCATGTGTGTGTGTGTGAGAGAGAAAGGTTATGAGTTTGTGTGTGTGTGAGGAGCGAAAGAGGGAGAGACAGATAAACAGAGAAATGGAGGTCAGACAGTCGGATGGATCACCTGCTCCACCAGGAGAGAGCGGTGTGCTGTATGTGAACTGTATCTGCTGCGTGTCTCCAGCTCTGTTATCTGCTCTGTACTGAAGTAAGTCTGGATCTGGAGCTGAGACTTCACTCTGCCCACGCCTGGAGACAAACTTTCACACCGGCAGGAATAGATGAAACCAGGGTGGGAAACTAACACCACGAGCTACAAATGTTGCTACATCGTGGCTGTGGCTCGTGACTTTGCAGTTGTTAGACCAGACACTTTGGCAGGGGAACAGTCTCATTTTTCTTGTTTTTTTGTATTGTGAAAAGCAAAATGACCGGTGCAATAATGACAGCAGTTAGAGGCGCAACGACAGAATCTATAGTATAAAGAAACGCAATTGATGCACTTGTAATTGTTAACAGGCCAATTCTGAATACTGAATGAGTGTCAATTGAGTAAAGCTTAGATCGGTACTCATAATGGTCAATTTACTTAAAGTACATGTCTTGATCGACCAGCCACTTTGGCTGATGGATGAGAAAGTTAGTAACCGACACACAAGTGACACTTTTTACTGCATGCGCTTCATGCCACAGCACACTACTGCTGCAGCATTGCTCCACCCAGAGGAATCGTTTGGTTGATGTGTGCAAATTTAACAACAGGAAAGCAAAGCATTATTTCTCTCTATATTTTGCCAAATAATAGGGTTACATGTTGGAATTCATCTCCTTGGTAACAAACTGTGTGGCTTTTGGCTTTTTGAAGCACCAATATACCAAATGTCAACTTAATGAAACCCAATATCACTCTCACTGAATGCTTACCGTAGAGGATGGTCACCATGGAAACCGGCATGACCAGGATGCCAAGGAGCATGTCGGCGACTGCCAGCGACATCAAAAAGTAGTTTGTGGCATTCTGGAGCTTCTTCTCCAGGGAGACGGCCAAAATCACCAGGATGTTGCCCATCACCGTGACGGCGATGACGACTAGGATCAGCAGCGCCGCCCAGTTCTTCTCCACCGCCGCCGCTTTGGGCCCCGAAGGACACGGAGGCCCGAAGAATTTCACCTCCTCCTCGCCGTAACCTCCTCCGACACTATTGTAGGACCAGTTCCCCAGCTGCGCGTCGACGCCGTTACGGAGCGCGTCGTTCCCGCTGCACCCCAGGTTCGTGACGTTGTGGGCCCCGTTTCGGAGCGCGGCGTCGTCGGGGTATCCCCGGGGCGGCCAGGCGGCGGTGACGGCTCTGACCGCGGTGGAGATCAACTCCGAAACGTTCCCGCCACGCAGGCTCATGGCGTCAGTTCTGTAACACCGTCACGCTCAGTCTTTACAGACACAAAAACACCTCAGGACTGCTGCCTGGAAAATGGGTCAGAGTAAAGTCAGAAAGTGGAATGTCTTGTCATAATTTACTCGCTCTCCATATTCAAATCCCTGGTAAATAAAATAACTATAACCTTTATTACCCGACCGATGAAACATGGTTGAATCGTAAAGCGATATGTCCTCTCATTGTCATTAACTTATTGTCTCCATATAAGCGCTCAGTGCCTCAAATTGTCTCCCAAAGGATCAACAGATGATAATCTTCTCCACAAAAGAAACAAAAATAGCAGACTGCTGAATTCAGCTCAACAAAAAGAGCAGCTGCTCAGTCTCCAAGGACGATGCTGAGTGGATCAAATTAAAAAGCTTAAAAGCAGAGGTTGACAATGTTATGCAGCCCACCACACAATGCAGGAAAAAAACAGTCTTTGAGCCGGGCTGCGCTCTAAATATTCCAAACCCAGTGTTGACTTTCACTCACATGTCTTCTCTACGGTCCTCCAGTCTTTTATCTTCTCATCTTCTGATTATAGAATCCATTTGAAGCAAGGGCAAAGAAGGAAACTGTTGTAGATTTCCCTTCCTTGAAGTCTAGGCTTGTCTCAGTCGCAGACTCATGTTAAAAATATTAGGTCCATTTGAAGTCAGGCAAGAGAAGGATCATAATGTTAAAGCTATTAAAATTTCATATCCCTGTTGAAACACACTATCCTTTATTTCTAGCTGAGTTTCCTCCTTCTGCTCCAAAGTTAGAGGAAAAATAGTCGGTGGTGAAGGACGACCAGTGGTAAATAAAAACCTCTGTGATTAAAACAAACCACTAATATACAGAAAAACCTATTGTATTTTCAGAAAAGCATAAATTTATCCCCTTTCCCCCTTAAAATATCATGTAACTGACATCAGTTTGACATTATTTTTTATGATGTGTGTCAGGCTAAAAATGTGGGTTTACCCTCTACATCCACTCACTACATCCCTGCAGGGGACACGATTACACAGTGTGTGTGTGTGTGTGTGTGTGTGTGTGTGTGTGTGTGTGTGTGAATCCTCAGGTGTCTTTGCTGTCGTGCCTCAACTCACTCCAGCACCTGTGAGAGCGTTTTTGCAGCCGACAGAGATGGATGATGAACATGATGAAGTCTGACAGGTGTGTCACCGCACACCTACCCAAAGATACCTCACTAACTTCTCACCTCACTTCTCTCTCTCTCTCTCTCTCTCTCGCTCTCTCTTTCACACGCACACACACACACACACACACACACACACACACGCTCACAACAAGGTGGGTCCGCCAAGCATTGGAGGTCAGTTTGACAGAAAGAAAGTCCTGCCTTGGAGTAAATACATTCCTCTACCTTTACTCTCTGTCCAACTGCCGTCCAAAAACAATTTCAGTCCTGCTGAAATCTTAAATATTCCTTAAATCTCCCTCTTCCTCCTTGCGTAAGCCCTCAGTGGAAAATGTCAGTCACTCCCCAAACCTTCCACAAATGTATTTCTGCTTCACGCTCAGTATTCCTTCAGGTCCGCAAATCCCAATTTTCACCCCCTGGAAGATCTTCAGTCGTGTCGGTTTTCTTACCTCTGAAATATTCCTTCAGTCTCTTATTTCACTTGGAGAAAAAAAAAAAAAGGGAAATAAAATCTTGATCAGTGAATGTATTCCTCTGTATTCCTTCAGGAGATGGAGATTATTTGATGTAATTTGTCAGGTTTCCAGAGTGAGTCGGTAAGTTGCAAGTCCGCTCCTCCGCTGGTGATCCAGACAGCCGGTACAGGAGCTGCCTGCTTTTATGCTTTTACGCTCACACTGTGCTCTCTCACATTCAGCCTCTCTCTCTCTCTCTCTCTCTCTCTCTCTCTCTCTCTGAGTCTCTTGCTCTCTCTCTCTCTCTCTCTCTCTCTCTCTATCTCTCTCTCGCTGGGATCTCCTCGTGTCTCCTGCTCTCTCTCCTATTTGCTCTCTCTCTCTCATCCATTTATTGGGTCTCTCTCTCTCCCTCTCTCGCTCCCTGGATCTTGCTCTCTCTCTCTCTCTCTCTCTCTCTCTCTCTCTTAGTGTGTCTCGTACTCTCTCTCCCATTTATTGTGTCTCTAGCTCTCTCTCACTCACTGGGTCTCTCTCTCTCTCTGTCTCTTATCCCCAAGCCAATTGCTCTCTCTCACCCTCTTTCTCTTTCTCTCTCTGGCTGAATCCCCTAGTCTGTCTCTCTCTCTCCCATTTATTGTCTCTTGCTCTCTGTCTCTCTTTCACTTAATCCCCAAGTGTCTCTCTCTCTCCGTCTCTCTCATTCATTGTGTCTCTTGTTCTCTCTCTCCCTCTCACTCGCTCGCTGAATCTCCTGGTTTGTCTCTTTTTCTCTCTCATTCGCTGAGTCTCTTGCTCGCTCTCTCTCTCTCTCTCGCTGAATCTCCTAGCGTCTCTTACTCGCTCTCTCATTCATTGAGTCTCTTGCTCTCTCTCTTTCTTTCTGAATCCTCTTGTGTCTCTTACACTCTCTCTCTCATTCACTGAGTCTCTTGTTCTCTCTCTCACTGGCAGTCAATTACTCCCTCTCTTGCTGAGTCTCTTTTTCTTTTTCTCTCTTGCTGAATTTCCGACTGTCTCTCTCACTCGCTGAGTCAATTGTTTTCTCTATCATTCTGTCTCTCTTACTCAATCCCCTTGTATCCCTTATTTCATCCTTTCATCCATTTTCTAGCCACTTATCCAGGTCACGGTTGTGGTGTTAACAGCAGCCCAGACATCCTTTTCCCCAGAAACTTCCTCTAGCATCTCCTGGGGGATCCCAAGGTGCTCCCAGGCATGCTGGGAGATGTAGTCCCTCCAGCGTGTCCTGGGTGTGCCCCCGGGTCTCCCTCTAGTCAGCCAAGCCTGGTACAGCTCCAAAGGGAGGCGCTCAGCTGCAAAACCGCTCCAATGCACATGAGAGATCACAGTCCAACATTAACTGCGAACACCACACCGAATGTCACCGAGCTGGACACTCTCCAGACCTCGGCTGTGTCTTGATATCTTGTCCATGGTTATCACAAAGGAGAGGCGGGACAAGGTGCATCCTTGTTGGAGTCCAATGCCCAACATGAACGAGCTTGTCTTAATGCAGCTTTCACTCCAAGTGTATACGAACCAAGTGGCTTGCAGCAGCAGCCATGGCACCCCATACTCCCACAGTGCCTCTTGTCCAAGTGCATTTATTTATATAGCTCTTTATCACAACCATGTCTCAAAGGACTTTACCAAGAATGAGACTAGATCTGAAAACAGATTGATGTAACACAGTCACGGGAAAGCAGAATAAAGACACACAATAGCAAGTTTTAGCAAGACATAGCAAGCCTACCATCCTACATAGCCTAGCTGGCACCACCAGCCTTAGAAACCTGATGCATGCGAGGAAAAACTCCCAAAAAAAGGAGGAAAATGGCAGAAAAATTGGGCGGGCCAAGTCTGAGAGGGATCCCACACCAGGATGGCTGAGCGTGATACCTCCACTCCCACAGAATACCTGAGGGAACCAATGATGATGGTCCAAATCCACAAAACACGTACACAACTTGCATTCCCCCTCGATTGTCTTTGAGAGGTTTGACCATCAGCCAGAGTCTGGTATAGGCTTTCACAGGGAGCCTAAGCAGTGTGATTCCTCGATAGCTGGAACACACCCTCTGGTCCCCTTTTTTTGAAGATGGGACCACCACCCCTGTCTGCCAATTCAAAGGCACTGTTTCCAAAATTCATGCAGCATTGAAGAGACATGTCAAACACAACATCCAGAGCCTTCAGCATTACAGGACAGATCTTGTCCAACCCTGGCGCTTTGCCACTGAGGAGCTGCCAAAGAGATGGGCTCAGACCCTCCAGGATCTTCCAGAACTACCTCCTGAACAGAGGTCTGTCAGTTAGAGGAGTTCCTCAAAATGTTCCTTCCACCTTCAGACAACGTTCCCAGTCCTGGTCAGTGTTTCCCCACCCCTGCTGAGCTCTGATCATTGTCCCGCCTTCCCCTCCTGAACCTCTTTGAGGACACCCGAAAGTCATTCTCCATTGCCTCTCCAAACTCCTCCCATGCCTTGGCTTGTTCTTCTGCATCTGCAGCAGCTGCAGCCTTTTTGGCCTGATGGTTCCTCTCTGCTGAGTAAGGAGTTGCAGTTTATCACCCGGGCCTGGAAGGTGTTCTTCAGCTTCATAGCCCCACTCACTGCCAGTGTCCACTGGTTCTTGGGTTGCCGCCATAACAGACACCGATGACAAACAAGAACCACCTTTATGCCTCAGTTCTTGGCAGTCCACTCCGACCCCGTGTCCCCAACCTCCTCTGGGATACAGGAAAGGCATGTTCAGAAGTGGACAGTTTTCCACCAGGCATTCCTAGCAAACCCTCACTACATGTTTGTGTTTACTAGGTCTGTCTGGCAGCCTCCCCTGCCAGATGATCCAACTCAGCACCAGATGGTGATCAGGTGACAGGTCAGAACCTTTCTTCATCCTATTATCCAGAATGTATGACCTCAAGTCTGTTTAAATGACTACAAAGTCAATCATCAATCTTTGGACCAAGGTGTTCTGGTACCATATACACTGATGAACCTCCTTGTGTTCGAACATGGTGTTTGCTATGGACAGAAGTCCAGTAGCAACACACTGCTTGGGTTCAGATTAGGAAGGCCATTCCTCACAGTCACGCCCCTCCAGATTTCCCAATCGTTGCCAACATGAGAACTGAAGTCTCCCAGTAGGACTATGCAGTTGGTAGGTGGAGCCTTCTCCACCACACCCTCCATCTCCAAGAAGGCTGAATATACCAAACTGGTGCACCTAGCATATATGAGTCGGTGGCCCCACTGGTTATTAGATATGGTAATAGATTCTGTCTTATATATATATATTTTTTTAATGCATTTATTCCATTTCACTCATTTATCTAATTTCTATTTTGTATGTGTATGATGAATGTGTGCTGTTTTGTTGTCCTGCTTCAAATTACCCCCAACAGGGATAAATAAAGTATAATTGAGTTGAATTTAATTTAATTGGTTCCAATATCCCCGGTATCTCTGTTCCCGGCAAGGTTCTCTCAGATCTCGGTGGAAGTGTCATGGAGGCCTTCATGAATCGCAATTTGTCTGCCCCTCATCTGAGACCAGTTTGCTTTGGGTGTCCCAACCAGGAAGACGAGGCTCCTCCCCTCCAGCATGATGAGGGTGTGAGTCAGTTGCTTTCTCTCTCTCTTTCTCTCTTGCCCCTGTTGTATCTCCTACTCTCTCTCGCTTTTTCATTAACTCTGTCTTATTCCTTGAATCTCTTGCGCCGTCTTTCTCTATCATTCATTGAGTCTCTTACTCGCTCCCTTTCTCGTCCCTATGCTCCCCTTCAGTCATTGAGTTAATCACTCTCTCTCTCTCTCGCTCACCCACTGAGTCTCCAAGTTGTTCTTACTCTCTTCATTATTCATCGAGTCTCTTGTTCTCTTTCTCAGCGTTTGAGTCTATTTTTCTCACCTCTCCCCTTTCTCCATTTCCGTTTTCCTCCATTTTCCTCTTTCCCATCCCCTCACTTTCTCTTTCTCTCTCTCTCTCTCTCTCTTTCTCTCTCTCTCTCTCTCGCTCTCTCTGCTCCATAACAGCAGGAATTACCCTGTTAAAGAGCCTCTCATAAAAACGATATTACTTCTGATGGATAAATCAGCCGAGTCCTTGAGTCCTTGGCCATGGCAGCGCTCACCTTAGTCTACACTGAGAATGGTATGCGCATGTATGTGTGTGTGTGTGTGTGTGTGTGTGTGTGTGTGTTGTGTTGTAAACGAGAGAAAGTGAGACGATCCGTAACAGAGTTCAAAATTAGTGTGTGTGAGTGTGTATGAGAAAGAAAGAGAAAAATTACTTTGGGCATATGTGAGTAGATATATGTATGTTTGAGAGATAAAGAGAGATAGAGAAACAGTGTGTGTGTGTGTGTGTGTGTGTGTGTGTGTGTGTGTGTGAGAGAGAGAAACATTGTGTGTGTGTGTGTGTGTGTGTGTGTGAGAGAGAGAGAGAGAGAGAGAGAGGACTCTTCTATCTGTACTATTTGTATCTTCGAACCCTAACCCTAACTCTACATGCTGATTAATACGTTCACTGTATTGCTTTAATTTATGAATAATGTATTAAAGTGTGTCATGTTTTCAGCAAAACAAAATGATGCTCACTTCCTGGCCGGGGCTCACTGGAAAACAAGATTTTAATCTGTGTGTCAAACCCTAAACTAACCCTAACACTGGTTCAGTGACAGCTAGATAAAAACAAATTCACTTATCTTCTATATAGGATAAAACACTGTCTCTTCTGCAAGAGACTGGGGAGACAAGCACACATATTAGATACAAGTGCACACACACACACACTGACCTGCCTATGTAACATTAAGAGAACCAGGGAAACTGGGGAGAGATAAGCAGGGATGAAAGGGAATGAGGATAAATTTTAATTTAGCGATAGATAGATAGATAGATAGATAGCAGAGATAAATATTTAAAGTCAGCGGGAAGGAGAGGAGATAAATAGGGCAAGAAAGATGGAAGAGAGAGAAGAACTTAGTCTTTTATCCTTGAGACATAAACAACACAAAATTTTCCAGACAAGTGGCCATGTAGAGGAAACACACACACAGTCGCATGGAGACACACAAGGACACACACTTACTGAAAAGGGGACCTGCACATGCACGCACTCACACACACAAGCATGCAGGCACACATAGACATAAACACAAGTACACACACACACACACACACACACACACACACACACACACTAGATGAACTTTGCCTGACAGTCTGTTGAGCCTGGGAGCAAGTTGAGTGCTTCTTAAAATGCTGTAGTTCAGGAGAGAGAGAGAGAGAGAGAGAGAGAGAGAGAGAGAGAGAGACAGAGAGAGAGAGAGGAGAGAGAGAGAGGAGAGAGAGAGACAGAGAGAGAGAGGAGAAAGAGAGAGAGAGAGAGACAGAGGGGAGAGGATAGAAAAAAGAGAAGGATTGAAAGGAAGACAGAAAGCAAGGGAAAAGGAGGTAGCTGGTGTCTGTGTGTGCAACATTTTTGATTGGATTCCACACAAGAATAAACAGTGAATACATGGACTTTTTTGGAATGAAACTGGTCAAATTTAAAGTTCCTTTGTGTATCATTTTTATCCATCAATCTATAATTGTCAAATTATTTGTGATTCCTTGGTCTAATGATTGTAAACCAATGAGAGCATGTTTGATGATTGTTCTCCTCTATCTCACAGCAGTAGTATTGTTAGTTCTAGTGTTTCTCCACATTAAGACTACATTTCCCATCAGCCCCGTTGCTTCCTGCCCCCCCCCCCCCCCCCCCCGAAGAGGATCAACATGTTGGAAGTGATTTCTCCATCTTCCTTTCCCTCCTTCCACCATCTGCTGCCAGAAACTCTTTCAGCTTTATCTCCGTTTGCTCTGGAAGAACAGAACCTCTTCCTGTTTTGTGCCGTAAAGCGATCCAGCAGATTTCCCTCCAGATCCACCAGGTGGAGAAACTATGGAGGATGCAGAGTAGAGGCTGATAGAGGCTGATGATGGTCTGCTTTGTTTATGGTTAATATACTAATGTCTCAAAGTTAATGTGGTGATGGTTTATTGATGTTAAAATGCTAAATGCAGCACATTTTAAAAATGTAACATCCGGTAGCATCAACCCAAATACATTGACCTTCAAAATCATTTATCCGTCGAATCCTATTTTCTTTGTTAGTGTGTGTGTGTGCACTCATAAACCAGAAGTATCAGCTAGTCCACAGTACATCTATAAATCATATAAAATGCATAAAAAAATACCTAAAAAATGGTCTATATACATCAGGTAGATGGTTATGTTTTCAGTGCAACCTGTTTATTTCCTTGACATCAGTGTCCTTGTCACCAAGAACCAAATTTCATACAAACAACCCGAAGCGGAAATGGCGGTGAGGAAAATTGCTTTCTGCCACATAAATGCTGCTGGATTTTATGACACAATTTGAATCCGTCTCCCTAAATTATTTTTGCAGCAAGGAAAGCATCACCTCCCAGCGCGGAGCGAGGAGGTTTCACATTCTGATTTCCTCACAGAGAGGCAGGGGATGGAGAGACTGAAAAAAGATTATCTCTCGCTCTCTCTCTGTGTGTGTGTGTGTGTGTGTGTGTGTGTGTGTGTGTGTACATCACATCCCAGGGCTGCAAAGAAGGATTTTAGATATTGATTTCTCATTGAGGCAGAAGATAGAGGGTGAAAACGATTGTGTGTGTGTGTGTGTGTGTGTGTGTGTGTGTGTGTTACGTGCTTGCATCACCTCCCAGTACTGTAAAGGAAGATTTTAGATATTGATTTCTGAGAGAGGCAAAAAGAAAGACGGAGAGGAGGGGATAGAGGGAGTGTGTGTGTGTGTGTGTGTGTTTTCTGGGTGTCTGCATTGCTGATGTTTTTCCCATTTGTAATGCGCAGGTATTGTATCTCATTGTGTGGTTTGTGTGTATCTGTTTGTATGTGTGATAATGTGTGGATGCCATATAAATATAAATAACTCTCTTCCTGACCTTTCCTCTGCCTGCCGGCTCGTTAAGCCGCTCATGTGGAATCAGTCAAGGAAGAGACGGACCGCTGTCAGACGAAACCTCGTAAAACTCAAACTCTTTGGAAATTTAGTAAAACACCTTCGTATTTAGATATACGCTCATTATTTTTTTTATTAGATGCAGTGGGTTTTGTACTCTTGCCTCAGGAGTGATGAAGCCTGAAGGAAAGCTGAGGCGGTTAAAGATTGGAGAAGTTCATACAGGAATATTGTCTAGACAGTGTGACCTCTGACCCTTGACCTCCCTACTATTGGTGGCTTGTTATGTTGGTGGTCTAGGAATGGAAGCAGATTCTGCTGAGAGTCAGCGAAATGCCTGAAATGTAAAAAAATGTATACAAAAGTTGTTGGTTCGATTTGTTCAGTAAAAGTAATTATATAGTAGTAGTTATAAAGTTGTAGTTGTGTGCAGTAGTACTTATATAGTAGTTATGTACAGTAGTAGTAGTTATATAGTGGTAGTTATAAAGTAGTAGCTGTGTGAAGTAGTAGTTATATAGTAGTAGCTATATGCAGTAGTAGTAGTTATATAGAAGTAGTTTTATGCAGTAGTAGTCATAGTTATGTGCAGCAGTAGATATATAGTAGTAGTTATATGCAGTAGTAGTAGTTATATAGTAGTAGTGTAGTTATACAGTAGTAGTTATGTGCAGTAGTAGTAGTGTTTTGTCTTGCTGGTTGGCTCACAGTATGACTGTGGATCTGTGTGGATGTGAAGCAGGTGGAGCTGTGGATCTGTGTGGATGTGAAGCAGGTGGAGCTGTGTGGATCTGTGTGGATGTGAAGCAGGTGGAGCTGTGGATCTGTGTGGATGTGAAGCAGGTGGAGCTGTGGATCTGTGTGGATGTGAAGCAGGTGGAGCTGTGTGGATGTGAAGCAGGTGGAGCTGTGGATCTGTGTGGATGTGAAGCAGGTGGAGCTGTGTGGATCTGTGTGGATGTGAAGCAGGTGGAGCTGTGGAGCTGTGTGGATGTGAAGCAGGTGGAGCTGTGGATCTGTGTGGATGTGAAGCAGATGGAGCTGTGGATCTGTGTGGATGTGAAGCAGGTGGAGCTGTGGATCTGTGTGGATGTGAAGCAGGTGGAGCTGTGGATCTGTGTGGATGTGAAGCAGATGGAGCTGTGGATCTGTGTGGATGTGAAGCAGGTGGAGCTGTGTGGATCTGTGTGGATGTGAAGCAGGTGGAGCTGTGGATCTGTGTGGATGTGAAGCAGATGGAGCTGTGGATCTGTGTGGATGTGCAGCAGATGGAGCTGTGGATCTGTGTGGATGTGCAGCAGATGGAGCTGTGTGGATGTGAAGCAGGTGGAGCTGTGGATCTGTGTGGATGTGAAGCAGGTGGAGCTGTGTGGATCTGTGTGGATGTGAAGCAGATGGAGCTGTGTGGATGTGAAGCAGGTGGAGCTGTGGATCTGTGTGGATGTGAAGCAGGTGGAGCTGTGTGGATCTGTGTGGATGTGAAGCAGGTGGAGCTGTGGATCTGTGTGGATGTGAAGCAGGTGGAGCTGTGGATCTGTGTGGATGTGAAGCAGGTGGAGCTGTGGATCTGTGTGGATGTGAAGCAGGTGGAGCTGTGTGGATGTGAAGCAGGTGGAGCTGTGTGGATGTGAAGCAGGTGGAGCTGTGGATCTGTGTGGATGTGAAGCAGATGGAGCTGTGTGGATCTGTGTGGATGTGAAGCAGATGGAGCTGTGTGGATGTGAAGCAGGTGGAGCTGTGGATCTGTGTGGATGTGAAGCAGGTGGAGCTGGAAACAGCCTGTCAGTCTCCACTGGACTAATTAAGGTAAAAATATGGAGAAATCACCAGAAGAAAATCAGCAGCTGCTGTTCAGGGTTTCTGTCTGACCTTGATGTGAGTTGAGTTCCTCAGTGTGACTCCACTTCTAATTTGGCTTTTCCATTTGCTACATGTGCACCAGTCAGCAGTGTCATTATTATTATTATTATTATCATTATTATTATAATGTGTGCGTATATGTGCAAGCCATGTGTATTTATACGCCTTGCTCTGTTGCCTGAAGTCACTGCCAATTAGTGCTGTCTGAGCTGACAGCACACACACACACACACACACACACACACACACACACACACACTGCAGCCTTTCTGTGGTTTGAAGGGAGTGCACTCATTTGAATTGGGTTAACCCCCCCACACACACACACAGACACACAGACACATTTATTTATGTAGGCATACAAGTAGAGACCAATATTTTCGTTTGCCAGTATAGGGTTTTCATTAAATATGGGATATGGGCCAGTCGGCGTCTCCACCTCTGATATGATGGAGGCTCCTCCTGACCGCAGATACAGAAAAACAGTCTGGAAAACCTGACATGACATTAATAATGTTTTGTAAATTAAATCTTAATTTGAAGGCCTAATGTATCCCAGAGTTCCCCTACCACTGAATAGGTGTGGTGGCTAACACTAAAATAATTTAATTAGTCTGGGTTTCAATTACTTTTAATGTCCCATGATAAACGGTCTCAATGCTGCTTCAAGGGCTTTTCCACCCTGAGTAAAAAACACTGAATATTTTGTTTTTGGCATGAAAATGGAAAAATGTCAACATATTGAATATCAGCAAATGATATTGACTGCTTCAATACAAAAATGTCAGTATCGGCTTTTAAAAACGTATGTGTAAACCCTAGTGTGCACATACAAACATTAGCATGCAGCGGCAACACTTTAGAAAAGCAGCACGCACTCATGCACATGCAAAAGGTCCACTCATTTCCTCACATACACACCCAACACACACACACACACACACACACACACACACACTCACACATATTCCCAGTGAGAAGATGAGTCAACAGCTCTCCAGCAGGACTGTTAACACTGTGTCGACACACCAAAGCCTCTCTAATACTGGTGAAATGTCACTGCCAGCGCTGCTGATCAAGACATTTATGTGACAGAGTTATCCAGAGGGCTGCGGCACGACTCCGCACCTCAACATCACCGTCCGCCGCCAACGGGACCGAGCGGGTCCACCGACACCAACGGGACCGAGCGGGTCCACCGACACCAACGGGACCGAGCGGGTCCACCGCCGCCAACGGGACCGAGCGGGTCCACCGACACCAACACAGGGAGGGATAGACTGAGGAGAGGTGTGCAGGGGAGAAACTGTAACACCTGTAAAACTCTTCTCTTAACAAAGGTGCAACGTGCTCTAAGATGATAAAGAACGGATACGATTTGTAGAAAATAATTTTCACCACATTGTGACAAAATTATAGTATATAGCTATAGAGGAGTGATGTAGTTTGATAGTGTTCAGCTATAGAGGAGTGATGTAGTTTGATAGTGTTTAGTACAGGAGTGATACAGTTTGATAATATACTGGTATGGAGGAGTGAAGTGTCTCAGCCTGACTGACTGACCACAGCAAATCAGATAGATAGACATTTTATTACTGTAATGTGTCACTCCTTAATAAACAAGCAACAAACACAATAACCCAAAAAAAAAGAAAGTTGAGGACCACTCATCAAGAGTTACGAGACACAGGCTAAAAACAATACACATAAAAAAAGATACTAGAATATATATATATATATACATATACACACAAATATACACACACATAAGTACATACATTCGTACAGATACATTGATACACACATACATACACACACACACACACACGAGAAAAATAAATAAATAAATAAAAATAAAAGTCATATTACACACACACAAACACAAAGGATATAAAACAATCTTAATACTGCATTATAAAATTTAAACCCTCATGAATGAACGTCTTCTGTTGAGAATGAGGGGACAAGCTTTGGCACATTGGTGGATACAATATTTACCAGCTAAAACTACACACAATTTATTTAAATCATCGTACCCATTAAAATTTGCAACATGGTTTGAAAGTTGAAAAAATAATTCAGAACGAATGTCTGTATAAAATATTACATTAATATATTATATATATTAATGTAACACATAATATATTAATCAGATGAGATCTCATCAACAGACAATAATAAGATATCTTGTTTCAAATGTGTTTACTATGAAGCATCATCTTCACAAACCCCGACGAAGGCCAGCAGCCAGAACACGTTGGTTTTACTAATAAATGTTCTCAGTGCTGCGTTGCTGAATCCATCTGCTCGTATAAACAAACCAACAAACAATACAAACCTCAAGCATCTAACATACATTCATAACACAGACGTACACCCAGAGTACAACATCGATTACAACAAAAGAAACCTCAAATAAAGACACATTCACCCATACAACCATAATAAACAGTATATGACTAATAATAATAAACTGTCAGGTGTCTTTAAAGAAGACACAGTATTTGCTGATTGTATTTCCTCAGGCAAGATTTTTTAAGTTCTGATAATAAATGCTAAATGATAATAAATCACCTTCCATCCATCACTTTTTGTCTTTAATGCAGATTTAAAAGAGCCAAAGGAGATGAATCAGTAGAGCTAAGCCCAGGACTCTGTACATAACTCCTTAATACAAGCCGGGGTCAAGCCATCCATTGCTTCAAACATAATCAATAAAACCTTAAGCTCTGCTCTGAAGTCAGCTGGAAGCTAAAATGTATAAAGCAGCTAATTTTAGCATCATGTGAAGCAGTAAGAGTTGGAGTTGCACAATCTCTCTTCTTCCAGTTAAATCCTTGCTGCTGCCTTCTGCACCGGCTTCAGATCAGAAGCTTTACAGCTGAAGCCTGCCGACAGTCACAGCAGTCATTATGAGAGGAAATAAAAGCCTGAGGTTTCAGAGAGGAACTTGGTGTTGAAACAGTTGAGCCTTTCTGCCTGCAGGCTGCCAGCGTCGACAGATCAACCTCTCTTTGCTGCAGAGACTTTTTCACAACCCCCATTAACCTGGTGGGGGCTGACGGAGGAGGAGGGATGATCTCTCTCAGCTCCACCCTGCTTCACATTCACACAGTTCACACATTTAAACCGCAGCCTGAGACTGTTGGTCACTGTGCAGCTTCACAGGAGCAATAGGAGGTTAAGTGCCTTCCCTAACACTGTGTTCACACTGCCGTCAGCCTAGTTAATGGGTTGACCCGTTTGATACATTGTGGGCGGTGCTGGATTTCCCCGATTTTAGTGTTGTGCTAGTCTGATGTTCAGACTGAACGTCCATCTGGTTCCACTCCATTATTCAGCTGAGATTTCCTCCTCGTTAGCCGTTTTCTGTGTGGGGGGGGCTGATTTTCCCCCGAACCAATCACTAGTGACCGACGTATCTGAACCGATCGCTAGTGACCGACGTATCTGAACCGATCGCTAGTGACCGACGTATCTGAACCGATCACTAGTGACCGACGTATCTGAACCGATCACTAGTGACCGACGTATCTGAACCGATCACTAGAGACCGACGTATCTGAACCGATCACTAGAGACCGACGTATCTGAACCGATCACTAGTGACCGACGTATCTGAACCGATCACTAGTGACCGACGTATCTGAACCGATCACTAGAGACCGACGTATCGGCCGCTCTGACATCACTTCAGTCACATGATGCTGCAGCCAGCCAGCCTCTACAGGGTTAGCAGACATTTACCAACTGACCCAAGAATGTCCGTCCATTTTGACAAAAATATTGTTTTTGCAAACACAATCTGTTGGTTAAGGAGGTGATTTCAATCTATTCTGCTGAAACACCAATGAAAAACCGTTTCACAAACGGTTCAAACTTTAGTCCCGCCCACAAAGGCTCTGATTGGCTCGATTGTTTCTCCGAGTGAGAAGAAGCCGTTGACGAGGGAAACACCAGACTCTCTGAATCGCTCCACAAAATCTGATTCAGGAGTCTGGAACCAGGATAGTATCATGCAGCAACAAAGCTTATCTTACACACTGTATGATTATCTGAATTCAATAGGCTCTGGTAATAAAATGTAATATTTTACCGTAGCTCAAGCGGACAGGAGGAGAAACCACAGACTTGTGTAGGAGGAGAAAAGTTCTATCAATGTTGCTGCAATCCCTTCCGGTCCTACAGAGGTCAGAGAGTAGTCAGTACTCCTTTAAAAGTTAGGTAACACTTTACAATAAGTGTACATTAATTAAGGGTTAGTTAATGCTTAATAAGCATTAACTAACCCTTAATTAACAGTTAACTAATGTGTCATAATCATTTACTAATGGTGTTCATGTTAACTAAGGTATTAATTTATGCATTATTTAATAGTCATCTTTATAAACTATTAAATAATGTATAAATTAATACCTTAGTTAACATGAACACCATTAGTAAATTACACATTAGTTAACTGTTAATTAAGGGTTAGTTAATGCTTATTAACCATTAACTAACCCTTATTAAGCATTAACTAACCCTTAACTTAGTGTACCCTTATTGTAAAGTGTTACCAAAAGTTATTACAGTAGAACCACATTTACATCATGAAACTGTGGTCTCTCTCAAACATGTCATGAGTGGAACCAGAGAGCAAAAATTATTTTAACTAATTCCTCTTTAATCCAAATAATTTTGGAAGGAGCCAAATTGCCCAAAAGGAAAGCAACATCCTGAATAAGAGTTATTCTTCCTTTAATGTACATAGATGAGTTTCATTTAAAACCATTTTCTCATAACTTCTGAAACTCTGCTGCTGAGAAACGAGCCTCAGATCGTCTCACTCTGGTGCGTCCTGCTTCTCTCTTCCCTCTTTCATTTTGTTTCTCTCATCTTAATATGAACTCACTCTCCTCTACGTCTCTAATGAGTCTTTAAGGGGAAACATCTCAGAAACCTGTCAGCAGTCTGTGAGTGTAGCATCTACAAACGAGATATCACGCTTTTCTTATTTGTCTCCAGCACTTCTTACATAATTCAGATGTATATTCTTATCTGCATCGCTTTATTGTTCTTAAGGAGGGTTTGATTGATGATCCTAATTTAATACAATATTGAGATATATTTCTCAGAAACAAAGAAAAGGTGATGTGAAGCAGCAGATCTTCCTCCACAGCATGCAGGAGAAAGTGTGACTTCACTTCAATTAATCCTCATCACATCCCGCTCATTAAACATGTGTTGGTGCCTCGACCGTAATGTTCATCAGTAATCAGCCCTGTGTTTCTTCATGAGCGCGGCACTTCATTAAAACGCAAATGAAAACAAGCCACCGAGGAAATTTAGTGCGATGGAGCAGAAGATCGAACCGCTGTTCCGGTCAGCAGAAGGATTCTCGCCGGGCGTCGGTTCGCTCGTTCTCTCGTTCCTCCTCCCTGTCCTCCTCTTCTGAAGGAGAACATATTTCATCGTTACGAGCGAGCCTGGATGTTTTTATTGGGCTTTGTAATTAGGCCGGCATATTGATAGGACGGCTGCATGAGCATTGTTAAACCACAATGAATTCTAAATGAGATGAAAATCAATGAGCAACAAATCAAAGTCCCAGAAATGAAAATGGAAATTAGTCGAGTCTCCAAACAAAACTCATTCTGTTAATTGCTAATTTGTATCTTTGATAACCAGAATGCTTTGGGAAAACATTGACAGGAAAAGTTTAGAGAGCTGGTGTGACTTTGACTGTTGAGCAAAGAATAAGTTTAATATGGATTAATTGATCATTGGGGGAGGGGGGGATGTGTTTATGAATTTATTAATCTTTTGGGGGGGTAAAAAAGCAGGACTCCCCTCTCCTCTGTGATGATAAAGGAGTTGGATGTGTATCTAAACATGGTGAAAGTATCAAAACTAAATCCACACAATCCATATTAGAAAAGCGAGCCTCTAAACGAGCCGTTTGGACTTCCGTAACTTTGTGGCGTCACAAAGGTTCGCTCATTATCATTTCTGTAAGAAATAATAGACTAACAAAGTGTTTTTTTCAAAGCGGTCGAGCGGTCGTCATCGTTTATTACCGGAGAGTTTTCCCTACCTGTAGCCGCCGGGCCGCGGCGTCTCACGTTTCACTCTCGAAACGGTTAGCCAATCGGAACAGAGGGTCGTTAATATTAATGAGCCTTAAAGACACGGCGACAGAAACGGCCTGTTCTTGGTAAGGCTCAGAGAGATGCTGGAAAATGAACGTGGAGAAATGGATTGAGAGTGTTTTTGGTTCATGACACCACACACACAGCTTTGAATGGACCTCAAGACACAAAATAAAACTCTGGAGAGCAGAATATGGGACCTTTAAGTGAAATAAACTTAAAAAGGAAAATAAAAATTCCCATTTAGTGTCAAAGCTCGCCATTCTGCGTGTTGACACCTGTAACAGGTCATGAATGTATTTCAATAAGAAAATCCAAAGGTTTGTTTTCAGGGGACACAAACCAAATACATTGAGAACCACTGATACAACTCATTAAAAAAAAAAGAAGAAATTGAGATGGGAGATGAAATTGGAAAGGAGATGAGGTTGTACCTCCTGTTAACCCAAATTATATATACTATTAACTTAACAGGAAAATAAAAGCGCAATGGTGATTCATCTTCCCACCAAACCCCTTGTTAAATCTGAACAAATTAAGTGCTACTGTCCAATCTGTCCTGCGGAGTGAGAACTGGACGGACTCTTTGAAGTGCTGAAGCGACTCTGAAGTGGTTTGAACTGCTGGGAATCTCTACATCGTTTTAATTGAGTGAGTGAACGAGTCTTAAACCTTTTCCAGCCAGACGAGAAATGAGAACTTAAGTCTCTGTGTGGATCGCAGGCTCATTACAACACACTGCTGCTCCTGTCAGCGGAAACTAATCACACCTCATTCTGGCCGGCGACCCATTAAAAGCAATTGAAAACCAAGATCTTTGGCTGTTTCAAAGCACACACACACACACACTGCAAAAAATCTCTATCTTAACAAGTCATTTAGTCTATTATTGAGTCCTAAAATCGTAATTTTCTTAAAACAAGTGAAAAAATCTGGAAGTGGGGTTTGATAATTTCACTTGTTTCTAATACAAATCAATTTCTTTTAGTTGAGTTGGCCTGTTTTCTGTTGGAAAGGTAGCTGCTGGTTAGTTTACCTATCAGCTTTTCTACTGCAACAAAGCTACGCTAACGGCAGCTAGCTGGCAGTTCACGGGGTCATCCCTATGTATATGTTCCCTCAGCATCAGAGGGTTAGGGTTAGGGTTAGGGGGCGAAAACATTACCTCATTGGCAGAGGTACTGATCTGAGGGAACATAGACACGCTCCCCAGTTCACGATGGACACTCGCTCTGACCAGTTGCTCTGTTTTAGAGTTCAGACCGCTACCTCAGCCAGCGAGGCTTTTAGATATAAACGATTTAGCAGTTTTGGCAGCAGGCGGACACACCTGCTGCCAAAAGGTCGACGCCCAGAAACGTCCCGATTCTTCAGAAATAATAAAATCCAGGCAGAAGGCAGCGGGCTCTCTGCAGACACACACTGTCACACACTACCAGCGGACCATAAGGAATGATTGAGTAGGATCGTTTTTTGATGAGTTTGTGCTATTTGAAGTTTTTCTGTTTTTCTGACGCTCATTTCTAGAAAATTCCTGAAACAAGTGAAGCTGCATTGGAAACAAGTGGAGTTATCTCTCCTCACTGCAGAATTCTTCTCTTGGTTTAAGATACTAAATGTCAGACTAAATGACTTGTTAAGATGGACTGCAGTGCGCTCATACAAACTAACACACACACACACACACACACACACACACACTTATCAGAAGGTTATGATGCAGAAATCCTTCTTTTGAACATGTTCTCTTATGTAATGCTGTATGAACGTACTGTACACATTGGTTTTTTTTTCAAAGGGATCACCCGCCCTCACTTCCCTTTAACACCATTAATAGTTCATGGACAACACACATCTGATATTTGTCGTTCTCTCTTTCAACACACACACACACACACACACACATTCTTCCAGCACACACTCACTCTCCCTGCAGCAGATCTATTTAAATGTATTGTATTTCCTTTACATGTTATTTATGCATTTTACTGCTTGTGTACCATGTTGAGATTTGAAGTCATTTGGTTCACCTGGTCTCTGCGCTGTGATTGGCTCGTTGGCTCGTACGTTGTGCAACAGCGTCAACGCAGATTATAAAGAAGGTGATGAAGAAGACAGAGGTAGAAGCAAGCGTTTTGATTTCTTTACAGTAAAGAGTGTCTCTGTGTCAGAGGGCAGCAGGCAGCCAATCACAACACAGTCTCAGACAAGGGCAGAAACTTTACAGTAACCAATGAAATTCAAGGGCACAATGGCCGCCCCAACTGTCCAAACCGAATGAGTTCAGAAGAAGGCTTGGAGCTCACAGAGGAACTGTGTGTGTGTGTGTGTGTGTGTGTGTGTGTGTGTGTGTGCGTGTGGAATGAACTGAGCTTGCTGTCAGCTGTTTGGATTTCTGCTTGCAAGCTGCAGTATTACTCACAAAGACAGGAGCTGTTAGTGATGCTGGACGTACCTGAGTGTGAGGCGGTGCATTACATTACATTACGTTACATTACATTACATTACGTTACATTACATTACATTACATTTTGTCATTTAGCAGCTGCTTTCGTCCAAAGCAACTTACAATAAGTGCATTTTGTCAGCAGTAGTCGAACCGCCCGTATATCAGTCTTCATCAGCCCTATTAAATCAAGACTTTAATAGGAATAAGTAGCATTCGCAGAATTTGTAGAGTTTTTTATTATAAGAAGTAGAGATGCACCGATTTTACCCAAGACTAAAATCTGATACCGAAACCCATGAGTAACATGTAAGAAATAAAAGCAAACTGTCTTGATTTTATGCATTTGTGGCACATAGAAGCCTGTATTTCTCAAACAGAGGGAAAAACAAGGATTTTATCTCAATATTTTTGTCCATTGACTCCAAACTAAGGAAGTAAGCCTGCACTGTTCAGTAAAAGTAACGGATCGGATCGGTACTCAGTATCGGCCGATACTTAAACTTTCATACTCGTTATATCGTTATCGGCATTGAAAAAGTGGCATCGGTGCATCCCTAATAAGAAGGGTGCCACTTCCTTGTGTAAGCAGTCCTAAAATAGTCAGGAAAAAAATCATTCAGTGCTGCAGACGGTGGCAGCCATGCTCCCTCCACAATGTGTGTGTGAAAAAAGAGATAAAAAAAGATATTCTTAATCCCAACTGGATTTACCTGGTTAAATAAAGGTTAAATAAAACCGTACAAGCTGTGTCTGTATGTGTGCAGGTGTGTGTGTGTGTCTGAATCTGTCACTGTACAGCTTTAATATTTTCCCCCAAGGCCTTTCTGAAGATTACTGTACGGCACATGATGAATTTCCAAAAGGACCAATAAATATCTATCTGAGTGCAAGGCCTAGGTGTTACATTAAATACTGGTGTGTGGCAAGAAGTACAGAACAGACCGTCTTCTGTAGAAGAGGAATAAAACATTTCAGAAAAAAAGAAACGTTCTAAAGCTTTCAGATAACCTGTTTGATCAAAGCGAGAGTCACATCCAAGGGCCATGAAAGTACAAGAGCTTTGACACTAATTTGCACTAATCACATTGATCCTTTTGATCCATGTAATGTGATCCATTACACCACGGCCCGGGTGAAATCTTGATTGTGTTCGGCTGGAAAGGTGTTCGTTCATTTCAGATCCCCACACACTGCAAAAAAAAAAAAAAATGTCCGTCTTAACAAGTCATTTAGTCTCTCATCTCTGCCTTCAAATCTTATTTTTCAGTGAGGTGAGACAACTTACCTCACTAACGTTTCAGGAATTTTCTAGAAATATCTCGAAACAAGTCAGAATAAGGCAGATCATTTCACCACTGTCACTTGATTCTGCACAATTCTTGAAACAAGTTAATTTGCATTGGAATTAAGTGAAATTATCAAACCCCACTGGCTGACTAATTCACTTATTTTAAGTAAATTAGGATTTTAGGACTCAATAAAAGACTAAATGGCTTGTTAAGATTGAGATTTTTTGCACAGCTCTGAGGTCGCAGTCGGATCACTGTTCTAAGTCGATGCTGTACCAACTAGTCCAGGAGGAAAACTCCATGGATCCTGAATGACAGATCACCTCAGGCTGCAGGGTGCTGGACATGGAGCGGAGGAACAACAAGCAGCGGTTACAGTGGAGCTGGGACGGCGCCAAGGTTACCGTGTCCCGCTCCGTCATGCTAAGAATAGAGCCGGATGACAGATTCATGTCACAGATAACAGATGAACAGTTGTAGGAACATGCTTAGCCCTGATAACGTGTTACATTCTCTCCTTCTCGTGTGGAGGAGAACATCACATCCAGCTGCATGGTGCAGTTTGGCTGTTAACATGCTCAGTGGAAAACATGCACACCTTGATGGAGGAAGACTTGGCCCGGAGACAAACCGGAGGATTATGGAGCAGATTTAGATGATAAAGTATTATCATCATCATCATCATCATCATCATCATCATTTACACCAGATTTGTCCAGACAGTCGGAGGGTCAGGACTCTGGTCAGGACTGATGGTCAGCAAAGACTATCTGGTGTGAGGAGTTTACACTTTCAAGTTGAACAGACTGATAACATCAAACACTTTGGATATTTATGAGCCAATAATCAGAAGAAAAACAGTCACATCACTCAGCAGGTGCTGGATTAAGAAAAAATAATAGAAAGCAGAAAGAGCCCACTCACTTCTATCCTCCAACACAACTTCAATGGACAGAAAACATCAGGTCAAACTCAAGAGGGGAGTGTGTCACACCCATATATACATACAGAGGAATTAATAGCACACAATCAATTATAAACACATCGTCAATGGACCTCCAGCTCTACTGAAAAGTGTACAGCGTGTGTCTCCAGCCACAGCTTTATACCCAACTTCTCTTTTTGTATTTATTCAAGACTTAAAACAAAGTGATCACAAGGAGAAGATGACTTAATAAGCTGCATTTATTGCATAAAAATAAGCTGCGTAACCGATGACCTTTGCAAAACATTAGCACATCGTGAACACAGTGTGCATGATTCATTGCTGCACTTTATCTTCCTTGGCTTGGAGAAAAATTTCACCATGGCATCATGATATGGAAATTTTGCCACAGGAGGCCCATTTATTGAAATCTTCATGCAGGCTCCCAAGTGCTCTCCTTGCAGCCTGTTCCTGAGATCTGTTTTCACCTACCAAACGTGAAGATTTGTCTTTATTTAGTTAATTTAAGGATAGATTTATATTGCTATCAAAAGCAATCATGAGTTGTGTGAGTTGTAGCCCGGTACCCTGTTCATGGTGGAGAAATCACGTTCACAGTTCACACATGAATAGGCACATGAATAAGACACTTGATAATGGACAAAGCTAGCTGTGTAAAATGGCTCTCACCTTCAGCACACCAGTCAGAAGATGTTCTTTAAATGAAGGCCATTCCTCCAAAAGTGCCTCCTCCACCATGGGGGGGGGGGGGGGGGGGGGGGACTTGGCAGCAAGGGTCTTCAGGTGACTCACAGGAACATCTTGGTCTGGGTTCCTGGCTGCTTGTGGTCCCAGGACACTGAATGCACCCAGGATGTGCAGTCGGTGGAACCGTTCATTTAGCTCATCTGTTAGGTGTTCTGGATATGGCTCCATCACCTAATTTGTTTAAGAAAAGAATATCTTCTTATCTTGATAATTGATGTGGTACAAATCTTAAATTTGTATTTGCAGCCTTCTTTTGGCAGTAATGACAAATACTACGCTAGTATAGAGCTCCGGTTCCAGGAAGTGAATTTCCCATTCATTCCTCCATTGACGTTTCAGAAAATCCTTATATAAAGAGTTTCAAGCCTGGAACCAAGCCAACCGACTACGAGATGAATCGTGACCATAAAACATTTGATTCTGAGCAAAAAATAAATAAATTGGAAAACGGGAAAAAAAAAAAAACGTTGCCTTTTTTTCTGTTTTCCAATTTTTTTTGCTCCGAATCAAATGTTTTATGGCAGCGCTGCGTCGCTCGCGGCCAGTTAGGATATTCCAATAGAAAACAAAGCAATCAAACTGATTTTGTTGCTGACTCACGTTTCGGAACAGCGCCGCACAGAAGCTCCCAAACGCAAATGATTATTGATTTCCGAATGAATGGATATTTGGCGTTATTTTCGGCATTAAAAAATATATTTTTTTGGCCTGGCGGGGGTTCTCGTTCTCTGTACAATTATAGGGGAAACACTGAGTGTGATACTCCACTAGATGCCTAATCAGCTAGTGTGAGGATAATTAGACTGAGACAAAAACATCTGTGGAATTCATCGTTGTGTGTGTGACGCAGTACATTTCCAAAATCCTCAAAATTTGAAGTGTGTCTGCAGCCTGTGGTGTAAACAGATTACATGAGGAACTCTCTGGGGCTTCTCTTAATCATAATCTGAATGGTTCCTCAAAAGCTTCTTCTTCTTCTTCTTCTTCTTCTTCTTCTTCTCTTTGTCTTTTAGCTGCATTTGGCAAATTCCTCAGAAGCCCTGTTACTGTTCAGAGTATTGTTCCTGTCAGGACGACGGTCAGCAGGAAAACTAGTAATCAGATCACAGATTCTCTTGGGGGGGAAAAAAGTGATTACATAATGGATTAGTTCCAACTCCATCTGTACGTTCCTTTGCTTTTTTGGTACAAAATTAAATTACACAACAAAGAATTAAAGATTTAAACCGGGCTTCAATGGGAAAGGCTTGAGTTTGGCTCTCCTCTAAATCCTATTGAAGCTCCTCTGCTTCCATATCATCCAAATATCAAAAAAACCGAACTTAACTTTATCAAAACTTATATAGTTTAGAAGTATCTATCTGTAAATTTTACAAATATGAATGTTAATCATATACACCCCATCCTGTAAAAGCATTGGATTTCTGTATGTTAATTTCAAAATAACTTCATCATCAAAGGATTAAATCATTAATCTGTTAATTCATAACTCAAACTTTTTCAAGTTTCTCATTAAAATATCCCAGAAACAGTTCCATCATCCATTGTGGCTGCTGACCCGCCCTTTCTGAATCACTTTAATTAATCCGCCCATCCATCATCTGTCTGAATTATGCACACGGCTAAAATAAAGGGGAGTGCGTTTGTGATGAGGAACGCGCCACCGGGCCTGCCGGAGGATTCAATCAGGATTTCGGAGGCTGAATAGAAACGCCAAAGGACAGATGGGAGGGTCAGAGGATTTGGACGTGACCGGAGCGTCTCCCTGTCCTCCATCAGCACCCACAGAAGAAAAAACAAAAAACAGCTTCATTTTGACGAATCGGCCGATATCGACTGATAAGAGCAAATATCGTCCTTTTTTCTTGTCTCTCGACCTTCTCTCTCCCTTCATCCCTATCTCTGTGACTCCTCCTCTCTCATCTCCTGTCGTTCTCTCTTTCGCCTCGTCCCTCTCTCCCTTCTGTCTCTCTCTCTCTCTATTTAAACATCAGTGAGCGGGCGGTCGATGGGGGAAAAAATCAAAAGGTGAGAGAGGAAAACAATTATGCGGCGTGGCAGTCACAGGTCAGCTGATCGAACACGGCACACTCACAGACCTCTTAAGATTGCTAATTGCTTGCTGGAGAGTGGAATAATATGTGTATTTAAAGTTCAAATCACTAAATGACCATTTTTTGGGGGGGGGGGGAATCATTACTTTAAAGCTGCAGTAGGCAAGATCTTTATGTAAAAATGCAGCCACACAAAGTGAGGCTGCAACAGAGAAGAGCGTCCCTTCCTACTGACTGAGATATCAGATGGTCACTGGCAGGAAAACTTGCAATGAATTTAAACTTATTAATATTTCTGCTTTCCTGAAGCATAATATGACTAGTAAATATCAGCAGGTTCCTGAATGATAGTGAGTGAAACAAAGTGAACAGATTTCTGCGTTCAGAAACACAGGAGCGGGCCGAGGCTGAAGGCTCCTGCCACACCAAGGTCCCTTCAAAAATCTGCCAGTTTGTTTTTGCCTTGATTATCGGCAAAAAACACACATCGGAAAATATAATTTGAGACTTTATTACTAATCAGTAAGGTGTTCTGGTAAATTCGGCATGTATATAATTCTCCAAAGAGCTCGAATTTTAACGGACCGGCCTCACACACAGAACAGCGACTCCTGACCTTCAATTTGTTCCAAAAATCCACAGACAACAGAATCCAGACCGTTTAAATGGGAACCAGTGTCTTTTAGAGTTATAGACCATTTAATTTACTTACTTCATAATTCCGCTTATTGATTACTTACACTGCATCCTGCGCCCATCACATAATTCTTCGCTCTTAATTATTGTCATACAGCATGAGGATACATTTATCTTTAAATTCCTGCATAGTAGGTTTATCCTAGTTATCAATAAATCAACTTTGGGATCGATAAATATATAGAAAATGAAAAACAGCCAATTAGAAGAGGGGGAGGGGGGTGTTAATGACATCACCAATCAATAGGAAACTCTTGACGAGCCACCACTTATCTCCCCTTTTTCTAATTTTGGAATCGAAAACTTTACATTTTACATTTATATTTTAGGCATTTCGTTGACGTTTTTATCCTGGCAATAATAGAATAAGATCACCAACTATAAGGAGTGCAGGTGTGAGTGCTTGGAAAAGAAATAAAAATAAGAGCTACAATGAGAGGCAGAAGGGGATTTTTAATGAAGAGTGCTATTCTAAACTGCTGCAGTATATATTTCCCATGCTGTAAATCCTTTAAAAAGCATCATAATTGGCTTAAATTTTATGCTGTCAATCATTTTGTATGAGTAGGTGTCAATTGTTTCAAATTGGGGAAGTCTCACATCGAAACAAAACTCTTCACTTATTGTAGTGCACACACACACACACACACACACACAATGGCTGTGGATGCTGTCAACCTTTTCCTACTGGTTTCATTACAGATTCTTTCACTAGTTTGCTTATAATTGGGCGGTGTGATCCTAAACAAACCGGATACACACATGCAGCAAAGTCAACTTTTCCTCGATGGTTCGGACCAAATAAACTTTATTTCTTTCTTCTTTCTTTCACACCCGACTGATGACCTGGGGAATGTGTAAAGCGACGAGGTCGATCGCAGGTCAAACTCCACCCCACAGTGTGATGTGAAGGCAGCAACACGCGTCCCGCTCCGCACGCCGCTGTGGGACAGACGTTACTCGCTGGGCGATTTCCGGTCGGTCGGTCCCGGTCGGTCCAGGACCGCATTTCACCACAATAACGACCAAACACTGGGCTAAAATTGGGCGGGGTTAAATTCCGTGTCGTCAGCCATGTTGAACAGAATGTAAACATGTCTGCTTTAGATGACGTTACACAGTGACAGCCATACAGGGCGTTCACACTGCGACTAACTTGATCGATGTGTCGCTCTATTCTGAGGATTCTGGCGGTGATATTGAACATAATACAACATTACATCATTATAACAAGTTAGCTGGCAAGCGCTATATTAATATAGAGTATTAATTGAAAATTACGCCCCTCCCCCCCAAAAAAAATCAATGAAACTACCGTATTTCCTCTAATATTGGCCCGGGCCTTTATTTACCTCAACTGCAGAGGGTCTTTATTGGAAGCAGGCTTATATTAGAGACAGGCCTTTATTTCTAATTCCCTCTGTTTGATAAGTATATTTGCTCATATTTTAGAACGAAGCCTCCTTGTTTTCTGATCTGCTTCTGTTGGGGTTCGTTAGGTAGACGTTTTTTTGTTACTGCGATGCATTACGATAATTACGGTAATCGACGACGGCACGCTCCAGAGACTTCCGCCGGCCGAGCCGTCTTGTGGCACTTGTACGTTACTACAAACTACAGTTACAAACAGGCACCGGGAGTTTACCGGTATCCACCGTTGTTTTTTCCTTTGTTTTTTCCCCTTTATTTGTTCGTGTCGACCACGGCCCCGGCCATTATAGGAGACCCGGCTTTTAATTGACTACCGGCCACTATTAGAGGAAATACGGTACTTTCCACCCCCATTGACCCCAACAGTGGATGCAACCACTCTCCAAGCATTGTTTTTTGAAGTTTATTCTTTATTCCGTTGTGCAGAACCGGGAAGCTTTGAATGGCTGTTATCAACTTCTTGTCTGTTTTGTACTGTTGCCAGGCAGAACTATTACTCATAGAATGAAATCACATTATAGGGAAACAATCTGATTGGCTGATGACAGAGAAAAGTTCAGCTGTGTTCAACTTTTCAGCCAACCAGCTTGTTGATCGTCCAAACATCAGCTGAGTTTCCCTGATCGCTCTGATCTGCAGGAGATGAATGGACTTGTTGGTCGTGTTGCTCAGTGTGAATACACAGATAGAGACGTGACGATAAATCTTCTTACTATCAGCTTTCTGAAATATTCCCCTGCAGTGTGTGTGTGTGTGTGTGTGTGTGTGAATGGAGCATTATCAGCCTTCAGTGAAGAATGGGCGAGGGTGAGAGAGGAGAGGAAGAAGGAAAACAGTTTGATCCACATCCACTGAGGAAGGCTGAGAGTCTGAGTGAAGAGGGATCAGAGCGCAGAGGGATCGTCCCGCTCCGTCCCGCCCCGTCCCGCCCCGTCCCGCCCTGTCCCGCCCCGTCCCGCCCGTCCCGCCCGTCCTGTTCCGTCCCGCTCCCTCCTGCTCCGTCCCACTCCGCTATCTCTGAGCTGCGTCTGTCTGTGAGGTTCATCTGTGTAAGCAGCAGATTACGACCTGGTGCTGCCGGCAGCCAGTCCCAGCACCAGACTTTACCAACGAACTGGACCAGACTTAAAAACTCTGATTCTCCTGACCCACCGTCTGATGTCACTGATTTATTTAAAAAAACATCCAGGCAGCCTCTGTAGTTTCTTCCTAAAGCGCAGCCAGAAAACAATTTCTGTTATTTCCGTGTTCTTGCAGTCATTCTTCTGTAGCTAAAAACTGTACTTTAACAACCCACTGACATTTAGATGATTAAATACGAATTAATTGCGCTTTTATTTTGAAGCCTAAATGCCCAAACCAGAAGTCTTATTTTCTGGTTATTTTGTGGCCTGAGTAATGCATCTAATGTCACAAAATTGCGAATCAACTAATGACTATGCCGTCTACAGTATGTTACTGAACTCTCCCAGTGTCTCAAACCAAGACAGAAATAAAACGGGTCTCAATTAAACAGCTGTGTTGCAGCTCTACAACCACATCAACACTCTGTTTTATCAAGATAATTAACACACAATTATGATTTTTTTCTCAGAATTATGTTAACGAACAAATGAACTAACAGCAGACCTCCCACTGATGGGAGACAAAAATCTGACAAATTTGTTTGTTCTGGTATTTTTGCCTGTTTATCTCCCTCTAGTGGTCGTTACTCTTTTAGTTTGGTAAAACTGCAGTTTCCACTTAAGTCATTGGTACAAGTGGACAGTTATATGCCTGTGAGTATTGCTTGTTTTGATTTTATTTATATAATGTATCTGTGTTGGTGATTTCATGACAACTGCACCATTGTCAGTTATTTCTGTAAAGATTTGTACATGCCTGATAGAGTTAGCACTGTGGGTTTTATTTTAAAACTGTATTTCTGTCAGATTTGTGGCTCCAGAGTCAGGTGATATCACCCAGAAATATTTCTCAAGCTGACTCTGAAGGTTGATTATCTTTTGTATGCGATAGAACTAATGATTGTGTAAAATAGCTGTTCTTGTATACGCATTTCTCCCCATCTTGCCATCTATCCATAATATAATATAATTCAATATAATAATTCAAACTGTGTGGGTGAGACAGCGAAACCCCTCGAGGCTTTTAAAAAACATCCCACCTGACAGGAAAAAGAGAAGAAATGAAAGATTAATATGTCAAACTAAGATACAAATCTGAACTCACCAGGGAGGATAATTGTACAAAAAAACCCCAAAAAGTCAGTAAAATGACAACCAAGGGAGATAAATTAAATTAGAATAACCTTGCTGCTAAAAATGACAGCATAGTGTTTCTCCTCCTGTCTCCTCTCCCTGGTGTTTCACCCAGAGGAGACGAGGCCCGGCGTCGACCTGAGCGTCCGCAGGCCGCCCAGCAGCAAGGTGCTTCATGGCAGCTGGCCGTCCGACCTGCAGGCTGCATGAGTCAGGACAGGACAGGAGGGGGGGGGGGGGGCGGATAGAGAGAAGAGGGGAGAGATGAACGACAGAGAGAGAAATGAGCAAGGAGAAATCGAAATTGAAAGAAAATGCTGTAAGGCCGGTAGGAGCAGTGACGGCAGCTGGGTTTCCATCCAAGTGCTTTTATGTGAATTATGCAAGCGGCCAAAACCACGGGTGAATTTTGAAGCCAATAAGGATGCAGTTCCTCTAACGTCCACTAGGGTCCGGCTCCAAAAAGACTCCAAATCCCGCCCAACTCCATTCAAGTCAATGGGACCACAGCTCAACTTCTCACTCAAAATATAAAGTCAATACATTTTTTTCGACAAGAGGTTTTGGTCTCAGCAGCTACTTTAACTTCTTCTAATGTGTGTCTTTATGGAGATTTTCAAAATAATTGCGTCATTAACGGGATATAATGGATATAAAACGCTGTTGTTTTCCTAGTGATTAACAGGTCGCTGATTACAGGCCAATAGCAGGCGGAGCTGCGGCTCTGCAGACGACCCAGACTCCGCCCCCTCCACCTTGGCTCCTCCCTCAGCCTCTCTTTGGCTGCTCCGGCTCCAAAAAAATGTCAACATGGCGGCGACTGTAGACACAATCTGCAGCTTCAAAACCCTTCAGAAGACGATGGAGGAAGAAACACTCACTACTCCCTCTGGTTTACAGGCTGTGGTTGTGACGACATTTCCTCAACACCAGAAAAAAGTGTTGAAAAAGTTTGTTGTCCATAAGCAATTTTAATGAATAGTGATGGAAATGCATTTGTCAGTTAAGTAATGATGCAGCGACATCAACCACGACCACAAGAAACATCACACACTGTTGCTCCCATGATTCAATTGTGGCTGTACAGCGAGGAGTTGCTGTTATTAGAATATTGTCAAGCGTATTTGTTTTTGTCTCCGGATGAAAGCATGAAATATGGGAAACATCAGCTGACACCGAAGACTAATAACAGCCTGTCCAGAGCTCATCAAACACAAAGAGCCTTTCCATTTTTCTCATGGATGTTTTCTGATGTAAACGGTCAGGAAGTCTATTTATTTGCGTCTACCCAGCTGATGGAAGCCTAATTTGCATTTTATTTGTTGTGACATTTCAAAAGTTTACTTAAAGGTTCTGCATGTAGCATTTACCATTGATAAATCATTACCATGTCAATTTTGAGACATTAGTATAATTACTGTAAACAAAGCAGACCATCATCAGCCTCTACCAGCCTCTACTCTGCATCCTCCATAGTTTCTCCACCTGGTGGATCTGGAGGGAAATCTGCTGGATCGCTTTACGGCACAAAACAGGAAGAGGTTCTGTTCTTCCAGAGCAAACGGAGCTAAAGCTGAAAGAGTTTCTGGCAGCAGATGGTGGAAGGAGGGAAAGGAAGATGGAGAAATCACTTCCAACGTGTTGATCCTCTTCAGGGAGGAGGAGGAGGGGGGGCAGGAAGCAACGGGGCTGATGGGAAATGTAGTCTTAATGTGGAGAAACACTAGAGCTAGAACAGCCTTCAACCTTCACCTCCCACTGTGCCACAGGTGGGAGGTTTTCAGTTTGATATAGAGGGTCAGAGTTTGGAATAAATTTTCTAATTCAGCAGATTCATCTTCCTCCTTAAATGCATTTAAAAGAAAAATAAAAGAGGTTTTGAATTCAGACAGCTGCTAATGCTGCTAATTTGATCACTAATATCCTGGAGATTTATTTGATTTATTAATATTTGTTCTGCCAGTTTACTAAATACTATTATTTCAGTAATTGTATTTTCATTATATTTCATTATATTGCAACATAAAATGAACTTTCAATGATTGTAACTTAATTAGTAAAACCTCAGTGAGATTTTGACAGAAGCTCATCTTGGGCTTTTTACCTCAGCTGCACATTTCTTTCCCTTTCTTTCTTTGGTAATTCTCTTAGTGCATTGTTGTTTTATTATTATATATACTGTATATATATGTGTTTGTTTGTTTTTAATATGTGCTAATAAACTAAACTAACAATACTGCTGGTGTGAGATAGAGGAGACCAATCGTCTCCAACATGGACTCATTTGTTTACGGTCATTCTACCAAGGTATCGTTATTAATTTGAAGATGATATACTGATGTTTAAAGACGAGATGAAATGAAAAATGCCTTTTTAACCCTTTTAGATCACATCCCCGGTCATACTGTGCACCTATTTAACAATATATGCCAAAAAAAAAACCAAAAATCAATTTCATTGTATTCTTATATCAAAATTCAATCATGTTTTCTTCCTGTAAAACAAAATATGCCGTGTGCTTACGTAAGCATGCCCGTAACTAATTTCAACCAATAATATCATGACATCCACCCATCAATCAATCTTCAACTTTTAGCGCACAGAGCTAAGAGGCTAAGATTCATTAGTTAGCTAGCTAGCAAGAGCATGGTACTTCGGTGTGTCTTCGGGTGTTATGACACGCCCACTTTTCAACGTTCAAATCAAATTCCTCCCAACGTTACGTCCCGCCTGTCTTTCCTGTTTCACTCGGAAATACGTCACAATACGGAAGTTAGATACTCTCGAAATGCCGTTTCATCTCGACTTTAAAAATGCTACATGTAGGATGTTTAAAATTCACTTGAGTCGGATGGAAACTGAGCGAGTGTAAGAGAAAGAGAGGGAGAAAAAAAAGAAAAGAAAGAGAGAGAGAAAGACGAGAGCTCTGACTAAGACTTTTACGCTTCTGATGAAAATTAAAAACGCAGCGGAGACAGAGCATCACTCACAACGCCCCTCTCTCCCTCCGGCTGTCTCTCCCTCTCTCCATCTTCCTCCCTCCCTCCCTCCGTCCATCCATCCATCCTCTTCTTCCTCACACACACACACACACACTTTCCCTCTCTCCGCTCACCTCACACCACCCGGCTGCCCTTTCTCTCTCTCCCTCCCTGCCCTTTACATCCCTCTAAGCCGGAACCTTTCTCTTTCCTCTTTTATCTTCCTCCTCCTCTCTCCTCCTTCCCTCTCTCTCCTCTTCCGCCCTGTTTCTCTCTCTCTCTCCCTCTTTATCAGCATGCTCTCTCTCCCTCCCTCCTTCTCTCTCTCTCTCTCTCTAAGCCCATTAGGCAGTTTGTTTCCTCAGCAGTAGGTGAGGGAGATTAAGCAGAATTAGTTCCTGGCAGAGTTGCAGCTCCTCCTGAATCCTCAATCCGCTCCTCTTGCCTTTTTTGCATGTGAGAGAGAGAGAGAGAGGAAAGTCTCTCTCTCTCTCTCTCTCTCTCACTCTCTCTCTCTCTCCAGTCTTTGTCACCCACCATTTCAAATCCCAGCACTTCCATCCACTCATTTTTTTTTCTACTCAAGTTTTTATTTATTTTTCAGCCTTTAAAATATCATTCTTTCTTTCTTTCTTTTTAATTTCATTTGAGTTGATCGAGTTGATGTCATATGAGTTGATCGTTGTAATTTCTATCCTTACCTTTTATCTTTCTTTCTTTAGTAATATGTCATTTTACTAGACAAATTACGTATCTTTTGTGTTTTATGTGAAGCACACTGAATTTCCCTTGTGTATGAAATGTGCTGTATTAATAAAGTTTCCCGTGCCTAGAAAAGGTTAATATCCACGGAATATAATGGCTAACAGTGACGGAACATTACAACTCTGATTACCAAAAATCTGAGTTAGCAAGTATACAGGTACTGTACAGATACAGGCATTAACTAAGATCATGTGTACAGTCATGATGGCACAACATCTGTCAGATAGATTGGTCCATGTATGTAAAAGAAAAACGACAAAAGTGTCATTCTCAATGTGTATGTATCTAGAAAAGAAGAAAGAGGAGAAAGATTAAAGGAAAAGGCAAAAATGGAGAAGTGATTTGTTAATTATTCCAGTGTGGCTTCTGTTTCTGGTGGCGGTCTGCCTCGGCCCTGCTGTGGCCTTTCTTCAGTCTTCTGGACCGGACCGGACCGGACCGGCCCGGACCGGACCGGACCTGTGTTCCTGCTCCACAGCTGGACACAGAGGTTTCAGGTGAGGCTCTGTGGGGTTTTTCAGCGTCCGGGCCGAGAGGCGGAGGGAAACCTGTCAATCATCATCAGGCTGCAGGAAACTCATTTTTTCGTCCAGAAACCGCAGCGGCTGGAATCCACAAATTCACCAGACACTGTCACACTTTTACCAGATAATTATGATGTTTAGACTGATGGTTGATTACCTGACTGTTGCTGACATATGAACTTACCGGCCACAGGCAAAATGTTCCAGCATTCAGCCGGTGGTGACTGGTGATACAATAGAATAGAATACAATAGAATAGAATAGCAACTTTATTGTCCCCATGGGGAAATTTGGGTTGCAGTGTAACACATCTGAGGTGTTCACAGTATATAAAAACAACACATAGAGCAACAATAAAAAGAACAAATTAACCGGACAAAACAAAACTCCAGACAATGAACATCTGCAGCATAATACACTGTATAATATGTAAGTATGGTATATGGAGATGGCATTCAGCAGGAGCGATGCTCCAGACCAGAGAAGCAGTAATTACCTCTAGAAAAACATGACAGTATAGTCCAGTTTCCAGATGAGGGGTGAAAATACCAGGGAGACATTTTAATCACACAGAATCATCTTTGCTGTCGTCCAGCTCCACAGACAGACACATTAAAGGAATAGTTCACCCAAAAATGAAAATTCAGTCATCATCTCCTCACCCCCATGCCAGTTGAAACTCTAGTGTAGTTTGTTAGTCCATGTAACGGTCCCCGAGCTTTCTACAGCACGACTCTGTAGCAGCCTTCTCCAAAACACCTGAAGCGCTGGAGGATCGGTCTTTAGAGCCCAAAAATAACAAAAAATAACCATAAAATGACTCCATACAGCTCGTGAAGCATAATCCAAGTCCAAAAAAACAAAATTTGATCCATTATTTCATAAAAATCGAGTTGATCGGCATTGTATTTACTTCCGTATTACAAAGTGGTGCTGGAAAGCTCCGGGACTGTTGGACTAACAGACTAAACTAGAGTTTCCACTGGCATGGGGGGGGGGAGATAACGTTTTGTGAAAGGAGCGCGAACTCTGAAAGGCAACTAACGTCATTAATTAGCATCATTAACGGGATATAACGGTTATAAAACAGGGTTGTTTTCCTAGTGATTGACAGGTCACCTGTCCAGTGATTGACTGTTCCTGTTGCTCATCTTCTTCGCTCTTTGCTTGACTCGCCGGACTCATAATTTGTCTGTTGTGAACTGTGTTGTGAACTGTGTTGTGAACTGTGTTGTGAACTGTGTTGTGAGCTGTGTTGTGAGCTGTGTTGTGAGCTGTGTTGTGAGTTGTGTTGTGAACTGTGTTGTGAGCTGTGTTGTGAACTGTGTTGTGAGCTGTGTTGTGAGTTGTGTTGTGAACTGTTGTGAGCTGTGTTGTGAACTGTGTTGTGAGCTGTGTTGTGAACTGTGTTGTGAGTTGTGTTGTGAACTGTGTTGTGAACTGTGTTGTGAGCTGTGTTGTGAACTGTATTGTGAACTGTGTTGTGAGCTGTGTTGTGAGCTGTGTTGTGAGCTGTGTTGTGAACTGTGTTGTGAACTGTGTTGTGAGCTGTGTTGTGAACTGTGTTGTGAGTTGTGTTGTGAGCTGTGTTGTGATTTGTGTTGTGAGTTGTGTTGTGAACTGTTGTGAGCTGTGTTGTGAGCTGTGTTGTGAGCTGTGTTGTGAGTTGTGTTGTGAGCTGTGTTGTGAGCTGTGTTGTGAACTGTGTTGTGAGCTGTGTTGTGAGCTGTGTTGTGAACTGTGTTGTGAGTTGTGTTGTGAGCTGTGTTGTGAACTGTGTTGTGAGCTGTGTTGTGAGCTGTGTTGTGAGTTGTGTTGTGAACTGTGTTGTGAACTGTGTTGTGAACTGTGTTGTGAGCTGTGTTGTGAGCTGTGTCGTGAGCTGTGTCGTGAGCTGTGTCGTGAGCTGTGTCGTGAGCTGTGTCGTGAGCTGTGTCGTGAACTGTGTCGTGAACTGTGTCGTGAGCTGTGTCGTGAGTTGTGTCGTGAGCTGTGTCGTGAGTTGTGTCGTGAGTTGTGTCGTGAACTGTGTCGTGAGCTGTGTCGTGAGCTGTGTCGTGAGCTGTGTGGTGAGTTGTGTGGTGAGCTGTGTCGTGAACTGTGTCGTGAGTTGTGTCGTGAGCTGTGTCGTGAGCTGTGTCGTGAACTGTGTCGTGAGCTGTGTCGTGAACTGTGTCGTGAGTTGTGTTGTGAACTGTGTTGTGAGTTGTGTTGTGAGCTGTGTTGTGAGCTGTTTTGTGAACTGTGTTGTGAACTGTGTTGTGAGTTGTGTTGTGAGCTGTGTTGAACTGTGTTGTGAGCTGTGTTGTGAACTGTGTTGTGAACTGTGTTGTGAACTGTGTTGTGAGTTGTGTTGTGAACTGTGTTGTGAACTGTGTTGTGAGCTGTGCTGTGAACTGTGTTGTGAACTGTGTTGTGAGCTGTGTCGTGAGCTGTGTTGAACTGTGTTGTGAGTTGTGTTGTGAGCTGTGTTGAACTGTGTTGTGAGTTGTGTTGTGAACTGTGTTGTGAGTTGTGTTGTGAACTGTGTTGTGAGCTGTGTTGTGAGCTGTGTTGTGAGCTGTGTTGTGAGTTGTGTTGTGAACTGTGTTGTGAGCTGTGTTGTGAGCTGTGTTGTGAGCTGTGTTGTGAACTGTGTTGTGAGCTGTGTTGTGAACTGTGTTGTGAGCTGTGTTGTGAGCTGTGTTGTGAACTGTGTTGTGAGCTGTGTTGTGAGTTGTGTTGTGAACTGTTGTGAGCTGTGTTGTGAGCTGTGTTGTGAACTGTGTTGTGAGCTGTGTTGTGTGTTGTGTTGTGAACTGTGTTGTGAGCTGTGTTGTGAACTGTGTTGTGAGCTGTGTTGTGAACTGTGTTGTGAGCTGTGTTGTGAGTTGTGTTGTGAACTGTTGTGAGCTGTGTTGTGAGCTGTGTTGTGAACTGTGTTGTGAGCTGTGTTGTGAACTGTGTTGTGAGTTGTGTTGTGAACTGTGTTGTGAGCTGTGTTGTGAACTGTGTTGTGAGCTGTGTTGTGAGTTGTGTTGTGAACTGTTGTGAGCTGTGTTGTGAGCTGTGTTGTGAACTGTGTTGTGAGCTGTGTTGTGAGTTGTGTTGTGAACTGTTGTGAGCTGTGTTGTGAGCTGTGTTGTGAACTGTGTTGTGAGCTGTGTTGTGAGTTGTGTTGTGAACTGTGTTGTGAGCTGTGTTGTGAACTGTGTTGTGAACTGTGTTGTGAGCTGTTTTGTGAGCTGTGTTGTGAGCTGTGTCGTGAGCTGTGTCGTGAACTGTGTCGTGAGCTGTGTCGTGAACTGTGTCGTGAGCTGTGTCGTGAGCTGTGTCGTGAACTGTGTCGTGAGCTGTGTCGTGAACTGTGTCGTGAACTGTGTCGTGAACTGTGTCGTGAGCTGTGTCGTGAACTGTGTCGTGAACTGTGTCGTGAACTGTGTCGTGAACTGTGTCGTGAGCTGTGTTGAACTGTGTTGTGAGCTGTGTTGTGAGCTGTGTCGTGAGCTGTGTCGTGAACTGTGTCGTGAACTGTGTCGTGAACTGTGTCGTGAGCTGTGTCGTGAGCTGTGTCGTGAACTGTGTCGTGAACTGTGTCGTGAGCTGTGTTGAACTGTGTTGTGAGTTGTGTTGTGAGCTGTGTTGTGAGCTGTGTTGTGAGCTGTGTTGTGAGTTGTGTTGTGAACTGTGTTGTGAACTGTGTTGTGAGCTGTGTTGTGAGCTGTGTTGTGAGTTGTGTTGTGAACTGTGTTGTGAGTTGTGTTGTGAGCTGTGTTGTGAGCTGTGTTGTGAGCTGTGTTGTGAGCTGTGTCGTGAGCTGTGTTGAGCTGTGTTGTGAGTTGTGTTGTGAGCTGTGTTGTGAGCTGTGTTGAGCTGTGTTGTGAACTGTGTTGTGAGCTGTGTTGTGAGTTGTGTTGTGAGTTGTGTTGTGAGCTGTGTTGTGAGCTGTGTTGAACTGTGTTGTGAGCTGTGTTGAGCTGTGTTGTGAACTGTGTTGTGAGCTGTGTTGTGAGCTGTGTTGTGAGCTGTGTTGTGAGTTGTGTTGTGAGCTGTGTCGTGAGTTGTGTTGTGAGCTGTGTTGTTAACTTGGCGTCCGCTGTTGCGTGTGATGTGCGCCGTTGTTTTGTGCCTTCCTTGCAAACTGAATTTCCCTCGAGACAATAAACTCTACTGGATCCAATCACATGCTCCGTTTGTTATTATTACTGTTAAACAAATAAGGAATGTGTAAAAGGAATGTGTTGAAATAGAACAGGTTGTTAAACACACACTGTATGTGTGTGTGTGTGTGTTCATGCAGGATGGGAGTCGGGTCAAAATGTATCCAAACAGCCAATCACATAGTTTAAAGCAATCAGTTTCAATCATTTATTGGATATAAGAAGCTTTTTCCAGCAAAGATTTCAAGTTCATACATTTTTGAAGAAAATACACTTCCTGAAATGATTGAAATAGAAATGAGTCAACCGTAACTGAGGCTCAGAGTCCACAAAACTGTCATATTTTTTAGCGTATGTCTGAAATGTAGTGATGTGTAATAAAGTCATCGACTGATGGGAAATAGCAGGGAAGTGAGAGAGATAATGAATTAGGGAGGAGAGAGAGAGAGAGAGAGCAGGAGGGAGGACAAAATACTGTTCTACCGCTGCAGTATGGATAATGGAGAGAGAGAGAGAGAGAGTGTGTGTGTGTGTGTGTGTGTGTGCGCGCCCACGCATTGATTGCATGCATGCAACTGTATGTGTGTGTGTGTGGCTGTTCATAACTGAGTGTGACAAATTTGTGACATCTTTTTTCAGTGTATAGGTATCTGTGGTCAGTTATAACTTATACGTGTGTGTGTGTGTGTGTGTGTGTGTGTGTGTTAGAGTACAGGTAGTCTATCTGTAGTGAGATACAGTGTAAATTAGGCCTAGACAGATCTATCGTTTTGCCGATATTGGCAGACTGAACATCAGCCACCTCTGATCTAATGGATATGATGCAGTGTGATTGATTACAGATTTACTGTAGGATCAATCAACACTACACTGGTCGTCTATAGGAAGACCTGAACCTGAACTGACTCTAATGACACATTTTGATCACTGTGTGGATATGTTGATTTTATTATTATCATTATTATTATTATTATTGTTGTCCTTGGTTTCAGTGGAGAGTTTTAGTGTCCCCTGATGGTCTAAATGCTGTTTCAGAGGCTTTTACACCTGAATATTCCACAATATGCCAAAGTTTTGGCATGAAATTGTTAAATTTAGAGATAACAACCGCACAAAATATTGGCTATCTTCAAAAAACATATAGATCAAAATTGTGACAGAGTGTACGTTCATTTTAATGTAAGTGTTTTTATATATACTGTATATGTGCAAGTGTTTCATATACAGTAATTATGGATATGAGGATTTAGTAGGACGCCTGTATGTGTGAGTGTTTCATCATTATGGGTGTGTGAACATTCATGTTGCCGCTGTCAGGTGGAAACCTCGTATCTCCAAATCCATTTTTCAGGAAGAGAAGCAGCTTGTTTCAACTTGTTTCAGCTTGACCAGCGAGCAGTTTAGAGTTTATCTAACCGGTTCTGAAAAGGTTTTATAAACTCAGGGGAGTTCAGAATATTCTCAACCCACAGAGGAGCATGAGATCCTTCAGTTGAGGTTAAAATCACCAACGAGGTTTTCATGTGTGTGTGAACAGCAAAGTCTGAATGAAGCCCTGTGTGGCGGCTCATACATGTATGTGCGTGAATATGTGTACGTGCTGCACAGTGTCCGTGTGTGTGTTGCTGTAATTGGTGTGTGTGCAGCGTTTCTGTCCTTTACTTCCTGTCGTCATGGATATTGACTGGAACTCCGCTCTCCCCCGGCTCTGCCTCCCAAATATCACCTGTCAATCAAATTCTATATTAGACAGCGCCCTTCAGACGGCTGTGGGAGTCTGCGTCCATGCTTGTGTGTGTGTGTGTGTGTGTGTGTGTGTGTGTGTGTGTATACATGTGAGGGTAATCGGGAAATAATTAGCTTCGTAATTAAAAAAAACAAAGCAGGACAAGGCAGGTGTGGCTCGGGACGCAGTGTGAGACGACACACACGTGAACAAGGTCAGTCAGTTCACACACACACACACGCACACACACACACACACACACACAGCCAGGCCCGCTCCGCCCATCTGGCACTGCAGGGAGATGTCAGCAGGGTCGCATCGCTCCCGCTCAGCCTGGACCTTCACTCGCCGGCGGTTTGGACTTTTGGTATTTTTAGGAAGTTACCTGTCACTCTGAAACAGGATGCTCAAAAATAAAAAGGGCTTCAAGGAACCTTATGGGGTTCTGAAAGGATAAGTTTATTGATTTCGGCTCTATATATATAACAAGTCTCGTCATCCCTGTAGTACTTGGACCCACAGAGAATATTGGCTGTCTGTCCAAACTGTTTGTCAAAATATCTCCAAAAAACGCCAGTCTGTGAAATCTATATGGAGACCGAACAATGAATTTCTATCCACGGCCCGGAAAGCAGCACACACACAGGATCGTCTTCTACCGAACTCTACTGTTTACAATCTGACCCGACCGTCCAGAACTAGATCACTCCGCCAGGAAGTCCGCCTTTCACCCCACAGCAGAAAAATAGTTCTGTGATTTCCTGGTTAGTGAAAGTTGCGTAACGGAGGAACTGAGTCGTGTTTCCTCTCGACTCTGTGGAGACACAAACGGCTTTTCTGGAGATATTTCACTGTTTTCAACTGACAGGTGACTGTGAAGCCAATATTGTCTGTGGGTCCAAGTACTACAGGGATGAAGAGACTCATTATGTATAGGAACAAAATCACCGAACTTATTGTTTAAGCTACTGCTAAGCTACTGTTGGGGAAACGAAAAGATCAGGTCGGTTCCTCGAGGAACGTCTCCAACACAGTTTCTCAAAATTTCATGAAATTAGCACGAACTCAGAAACACAGATTACATGTTGTAGACACAAATAATGTGAAGATGACGTTCCTGCACCATGAAAGGATTATCTGACAGGAGCAGGAACCGGACACTTTCATGTAGGTTAACTAACAAGTAACAAGGAAAGTAAAAAGGTTAGGGTTAGGGTTTTGGTCATGGTTAAATAAAAAACACTTCACTGGAAATTGAATCTATCAGTGTCAAACTACTTCCTGTTTCTAGTCATGTCTCCTCCACCTAATCCTTTTAAACACATTTCTCTCTCTCTTTATGCACGGATCACAGTGTTTGTAATTGAATACTACCTATTCTGGAGAGACTTGGATCTATTTTTCCTCATGACTAGAGGAGCTTTTTCTCCACAGAACAACCAGCTGCACTATTTTTACCATCAGAAGATAAGAAGCACTCCAGCCTCCGATCTGTTTTTCTCTTGATCTTAATTAGATACTACTCAATAAATCAAGGAAATCCCCCCAAAAAATCTAATTGTTTTCTCAAGTACCATGAATCAACTTGATAGTGCAGTGGTATACTGCGGGTTAAGTGTCTAATAACTGACTTTTTCCACTCGATCAGTCTGACTGACTGACTGATCGACTGGAAAAACGTCTCACATCAGAAGAGAATGGTCCTCTTTAGGCTGGGTAACAAAGGTCATTTTGACCTAGATTTAAATAACGGGACATTTATCGTTTTCGCGAATTATAAGTCATTTCTCGTTACGGGTATTTGACATTCTCTATTTTCCTATATGGATTTGTTGATTGAAGCAGACTTACTTCCTTATATATGTTTTGCTATTTTGATGACGTCACTGATTGTTGATTGCCACCAGCTGTTACATATGTATCGACTAGGCTATTTAACTGAGTATTCAACTGTTGTGCAATTGATCTTGAAAAAGATCTCTCTTTGGTTGAAATGTTGATCAATAAATGATGGAATTGGATTGAGTGTGCGGCTATCTTTCCCTTTTTGCTTCACATCAGAAGAGAAACAGAGAGCAAACTGTTGGTCAAGATGGCCGTGACACATACGACATTAAAAACTCAACTAGGAAGAGAATGGGACTAAACCCAAACGCATAAATAACAAGTAAGGGAAAATGAGTGTGTGGGTGTTCATCGAGAGAAAAGGAAACGGCATCATAACTCTAAGAACCAAACCAAAGAACCTCTCTCCGGTAACATAAGGCGCCTTTTTTATTAAGAGTGTCTATTTCTCACATCTTGAAGACGCACTGCTGTCAACAAACCTGTTTCTGGAGTTTGTCACGTACTCGTTCCGCCTCTCGCTCTTATTATCTTCTGTTTTATTCACTCGTCTGCGTTTTCATCTGTTTTCACGCCCGTTGTTCTCCGCGGAGCGCTTTGTGACAAACCTGTTTGTTTAAAAGACTTTATGAATGAATCCGACGTGACTCAGCTCGACTTAACGAACATCTGTAACGCATCTGCCGCTCGGGGAATCCATCTGTGTTCCAGTAACTGCCGTCCCAAGTGGAATATATCAGACAAACAGACTCACGGGCGATTTACTGCCGGCTGCAGAGTGGAGCGTAGAAAACAAGGAGAGGACGCATGAACGCATCCAGGTTCAATTCCCTGATGCTGAGTCAAGGAGGAGGAGAGGAGGGAGGGAGGAGGAGAAGAAGTTAGGGAGGAGCAGGAGAAGGAGGGATGGGGAAGAGGCAGGGAGGAGGAAAGGACGAGGAGGAAAAGTTAGGGACTACGGGAAGAGGAATGGAGAGGGAAGAAGTGAGGAGAAGGTAGGGAGAACGGGAGGTGAGGAGGAGAAGGTAGGGAGGAGGAGAGGAGGGAGGGAGGAGGAGAAGAAGTTAGGGAGGAAGGGAGGAGCAGGAGAAGGAGGGATGGGGAAGAGGCAAGGAGGAGGAAAGGGTGAGGAGGAAAAGTTAGGGACTACGGGAAGAGGAATGGAGAGGGAAGAAGTGAGGAGAAGGTAGGGAGAACGGGAGGTGAGGAGGAGAAGGTAGGGAGGAGGTGAGGAGGAGAAGAAGGCAGGGAGGAGGAGGAGGAGGCAAGGAGGAGAAGAAGGCAGGGAGGAGGAAGAGGAGGAAGGATGGGGAGGAGGGAAGAGTGAGGAGGAGACGTTAGGGACGAGGGGAAGAAGGATGGGGAGGAGGCGAGAAGGAGAAGAAGGTAGGGAGGAGGAGAGGAGGAGGCGATGGTGAGGAGGAGATGGCAAAGAGGAGAAGGAGTAGAAGAGGAAGGGGGCTGGAGGAGGGGAGGAAGTGACAAGGTAGGGATAACGGTAGGGTGAGGAGGAGAAGAAGTTAGGGAGGAAGGGAGGAGCAGGAGAAGGAGGGATGGGGAAGAGGCAGGGAGGAGGAAAGGGTGAGGAGGAGAAGTTAGGGACTAAGGGAAGAGAAGTGGAGAGGGAGGAAGTGAGGAGAAGGTAGGGAGAACGGGAGGTGAGGAGGAGAAGGTAGGGAGGAGGCAAGGAGGAGAAGAAGGCAGGGAGGAGGAAGAGGAGGAGCCAAGGAGGAGAAGAAGGCAGGGAGGAGGAAGAGGAGGAGGCAAGGAGGAGAAGAAGGCAGGGAGGAGGAGAGGAGGAGGCAGGGAGGAGAAGAAGGCAGGGAGGAGGAAGAGGAGGAGGCAAGGAGGAGAAGAAGGCAGGGAGGAGGAAGAGGAGGAGGCAAGGAGGAGAAAAAGGCAGGGAGGAGGAAGAGGAGGAGGCAAGGAGGAGAAGAAGGCAGGGAGGAGGAAGAGGAGGAAGGATGGGGAGGAGGCAAAGAGGAGGGAAGAGTGAGGAGGAGACGTTAGGGACGAGGGAAAGAAGGATGGGGAGGAGGCGAGAAGGAGAAGAAGGTAGGGAGGAGGAGAGGAGGAGGCGATGGTGAGGAGGAGATGGCAAAGAGAAGAAGGAGTAGAAGAGGAAGGGGGCTGGAGGAGGGGAGGAAGTGACAAGGTAGGGATAACGGTAGGGTGAGGAGGAGAAAATAGGGAGGAGGCAAGGAGGAGAAGAAGTTAGGGAGGAAGGGAGGAGCAGGAGAAGGAGGGATGGGGAAGAGGCAGGGAGGAGGAAAGGGTGAGGAGGAGAAGTTAGGGACTAAGGGAAGAGGAGTGAGAGGGAGGAAGTGAGGAGAAGGTAGGGAGAACAGGAGGTGAGGAGGACAATGTAGGGAGGAGGCAAGGAGGAGAAGAAGGCAGGGAGGAGGAAGAGGAGGAGGGAAGGGTGAGGAGGAGAAGTTAGGGATGAGGAAAAGAAGGATGGGGAGGAGGTGAGAAGGAGAAGAAGGTAGGGAGGAGGAGGAGGCAATGAGGAATGGGGAGGAGGAGAGGGTGAAGAGGAGAAGGTTAAAGAGGAGTAGAGGAGGAATGGGGTGGGATGAGGGAAGGAAGGACGGGAGGGAGGAGGTGAGAAGAAGGTAGGGAGAACATTAGGGTGAGGAGGAGAAAATAGGGAGGAGGCAAGGAGGAGAAGGACGAAGAGGAGGAGGGATGGGGAAGAGGCAAGGAGGAGGAAAGGCTGAGGAGGAGGAGAAGAGCGAAGGAGTAGGGGAGAAATGGGGCTGGAGGAGGGAAGGAGGGATGGGGGCAGGAGCAGCAGAGAAGAAGGTGGGGAGGAGGAAGAGGAGGAGGGAAGGGTGAGGAGGAGAAGTTAGGGATGAGGGAAAGAAGGATGGGGAGGAGGTGAGAAGGAGAAGAAGGTAGGGAGGAGGAGGAGGAGGAGGCGATGAGGAATGGGGAGGAGGAGAGGGTGAAGAGGAGAAGGTTAAAGAGGAGTAGAGGAGGAATGGGGCGGGATGAGGGAAGGAAGGACGGGAGGGAGGAGGTGAGAAGAAGGTAGGGAGAACATTAGGGTGAGGAGGAGAAAATAGGGATGAGGCAAGGAGGAGGAAAGGGTGAGGAGGAGGAGGAGGAGGAGAAGAGCGAAGGAGTAGGGGAGAAATGGGGCTGGAGGAGGGAAGGAGGGATGGGGGGAGGAGCAGCAGAGAAGAAGGATGAGGAGAAGGAGGTGAAGAGGAGAAGGAAGGTCAGTGAGGAGGAGAGAACTATGTTACAGTTAAATGATGGGAATAGCAGAAGAGAGAGAGAGAGAGAGAGAGAGAGAGAGAGAGATTGAAAGACTGTGTGTGTGTGTGTGTGTGTGTGTGTGTGTGTGTGTGTGTGTGTGTGTGTGAATTGATTGTACTCAGCCATGTCCCTGCCTGTTTATATTCAAATGATTTGTTATTAACCAACTGGAGCTGTGAGTGAACTGGATGAGCCGACTCTGGTCTGGTTTGGTTCTCGGCTGCTTTGAAGTCAAATACAAGTCGTTACATCTTAGTTAGAAAGTTAGAGAAAACATTTTGTCCGTGCTGTACGGCAGCGTCTCCTCCATATTCTGTCTCTGCTGTTCCAACGCTTTCTGGAAGCTCTAGCTGCTGATACTGAGAGAAATATTCAAATACAAGACGGCCGATGTTTTTACGGCTGCACCATTACATCAAATGGAAAAAAAATGTAGACGTTTGTGCATCATTTTATACACGTTTCCCCTGTAATTCAGCCTGACATGTTTTGGTATCTTTGGAAACCTCGGGATCTGGACTAGAATTTAAAATAAAGTTCTGTGGGTTTGAACAAAGCTCGGGTGCGTAACATGCGTTTGTAATGATCGTCCCGCCGGTGGAATCGTGGGGTTTTAACAGTTAAAGGAAAAGTTCACAAGATTTTGTTCCTATACATAATTTGGCTCCTACATACCTGTTGGAGCTGGACCCACAGACAATATTGGCTCCTGAAATGTCCATCTGCTATTGGCTGATCTTTGGTGCCAGGTGATGTCACCTTCTATAGAGTACAACAGGCGGTGACATCACCTGACACCAAAGATCAGCCAATAGCAGATGGACATTTCAGTATCATGCTTTTTTATGCTCGGTAAAGTTGCCTGGTGCAGCTTTAATTCCCAGTCTCTTCTCCACATTTGGTGGAAATATTTAGCTGTTCTTGGCCGCCATATTGGATTTTCCATCATTTTGAGTTTGTTGAAAAACTGTTTTCCCCCCTGAGGCTTTTTCATTATTTTGCTCTACCTGATTTACTGGCAGGCAGCTGCTAACCACAGTGAGCTGCTCTGCATCTCCTTTACTGCATCTGGATATATTTCATTACATTATTACATTTTGCCATTTAACAGACGCATTTGTCCAAAGCGACTTAACAATGAGTGCATTTTGTCAACGCCAGTCAAACCGACCGTACATCACAGTCTTCATCAGCCTTCAATAGGAATAACTAGCATTTAGTAGAATTTAGGTAATTTAGTGATATTTCCTTAAATTCTGTGAATGATTAAAATAAATACACACATTTCAAAAGGTCGAGTTCACTGACTGACCGCTCCTCTACAATCACTGATGAGGGACGACATGCTTACTGCTGCCTTTTTTAATCTGTTTTTATTATAAATTATTATAAATTATAAATTATAAATTTGACTTCACTTGATACAGTTTGCAGTAAACCCAAGTCTTCAGCTGATTCTACCTTTATCCTCCTCACGCTGCGGTGATTAATGTATAATTTATTTAGCCGCAAGGTAATTTAGTGACATTTTACAATATTGAACAGCTAATGAAAAATTACTGGAATTAATGAATGTTAACGAGCTAATAAAACGAAGTAAAATTAATAAAACAAAGAAAAATGAATGAAAGACTGCTGATCTCCGCTTCCTCACTGTTTGGCCCAGGAGGAAAGATTTAAATATTTAAGATACATAGACTTAGACTCTCAAACACCTTTCTATATATATGGATGTCATTCCTGTACATGTTCCCCCCGGGTCTGTGAAGACACACACACGACACACTCTCTCTCTCTCTCTCTCTCTCTCTCTCTCTCTCTCTCTCTCTCTCTCTCTCTCCTTTCTCTTTATTCAGTTTAATTCAAATGTGCTTTATTGACAACAAATACCAGATTGAGTTAGCATCCATGACAGACAGTGACATCATTGTCTCTCTCTTCATGGCGGATGGAGAGGCTTTGTGCCGGTGAAGTGGTGTTTCTGTCGGGTGCACACAGGGTTTTTTTTTTCTCGCCTGCTTTACTCGTTTGGTATTTTCTTCACTGCTCCACCCTCTGGCACTGCCTCCACCTCAATATTAAAACTGCACAGACTGTTACAGGTTTTAAGAAGCTTTTAAAGAAACATCTGTAACCTAAGCACTTTACTTTGTAATGCTCTGTCTATTTGTCTTTTTGTGCCCTTTGGTTTTTTGTCTGTATTTAATTTCTATCTGTTTTCTTGTACTTCTTTTTTCTCTTGTAGCACCTTGTAATGTTGGTTTTATATAAATAAAGTTTACTTACTTGCTTAGTAGTTTGGTGACTTGTTGTGAACTTGACTGTGTGTGTGTGTGTGTGTGGGGGGGGGTCAGTAGCGATCGACTTTGGTCAAGGATCTGTGCTCGCACCGCCCGCCTGTTCAGGGTCAAAAGGTCAAAAGTGCACCATGCAGTCGTGTTCTGTATGTTTGTGGCTTTACCAAGTGATGCATGAGCAGATCCTCCTCAAAACCTTACCCATCCTGTTTCAGGATTACATTTTGGCACATTTGACTTCCCTCAAGCAGTAGTTTAGTTTTAGTTTGTTTAGTTTATTTATTAGCACAAAGGAAGTGTTTTATCACTTCCTTTGTGCTAATAAATAAACAAAAGTATATAAAAACAAACATAGCAGGGATTGTGCAGAAGAGGTAAGAAACCCCAAAGGGCTTATAGTAAAAACCTCCCCTCTAGGATTTACAATTTATCCTAAGGGGGGGGACTGGCAATCCAAAGTGATGGTCCTCTGTATTTTATGGCATATTGTCCAAGAGTTGTGTGATAATAGGGAAGATGAATATCCTTTGCTTGTCTGGTTGGATATGAATGCACATCAGAAGTTGTGAAATACATTTGGTAAGCTGTGCTTTTGAAACGTACATTTATACATAAAGATACATGTTTGATAGTAAAATATAAGCACGGTAAAATAGAAAAACAGTAAAATATAAGATACATTTTATACACATGTGGCTGTGGTGTGAATGATTATCATCCAACACAGTCAGTATGCACATTACACACAGAGAGCAGCACTGAGGGGAATTTCTCACCAGCACCTCCTTTATGGGTCTTTAAGGGTTTATACAATAAGTGGGTCAGACATTCAGCTGTTCCAGAAAGGCAGTGGGCCTTCTCATTTTAATTAGCTAACAGTGCGTAATCGGAGCGTGATGCCTGAGTAATACGACCCCATCATCACCTGGATGTTTTGGTAAACTTGACCCTTTAGATAATAGATGACAAGCAATTTACAGTTTCTCACCTGATACGCCACAAAGCCCCGAAACCTTCCTTCCTTGGTCTAATGACTGTAAACCAATGAGTCCATGTGCCAGTAGTATTGTTAGTTCTAGTGTTTCTCCACATTAAGACTACATTTCCCATCAGCCCCGTTGCTTCCTGCCCCCCCTCCCCCTCCCCCTCCCCCTCCCTGAAGAGGATCAACATGTTGGAAGTGATTTCTCCATCTTATCTTATTTTCAGTCACACTGATGCTGAACGAATTTACTAACTTTACCAAGGATGTTGGTGTTTTTTGACAAAAATATAATTTTTGCAAAGACAACATGTTGGTTAAGGAATGATCTCAACAAATATTATTTAGGAGAATGCAGAGAAGAGACTGATAGAGGCTGACAATGGTCTCGTTTATTTATGGTAATTATACTAATGTAGCGATGATTTATTGATATTAAAATGCTACACAAAGCACCTTTAACAAGTCAGTAATTTATCAATAAAACGGCTGATTAATAGACAGATTTATTGAAGGACATGTGTTATCTCTTTCTTTCTACAGTGTTTATGTCTTTGTCTCTTTTCCACTCGTCCTTCTCTCTCTTCACTCATCTCCCTGTTTGTCACTTAAAATAGTTTGTGTGACTCACAGTATTTTCACATGTGCACACACAGACCGACACTGAAAAATAACTCTCTCTCTCTCTCTCTCTCTCTCTCTCTCTCTCTGTATGGGTTGCTAAAGAAAGTGTGGCCACATTGGGGTTTGAATTGTCACTCAGGGTTTTTCACTGACGCATTCATCATTTTTCCACTTTTGTCACTGGAGTATTGAACCGTCTGACAGCCGGCTTCTGGAGTGGCAAAAATCAATCTCTCTTTCACACATGGGGAATGGGAACACTCATATACACTTACAGCAGTTGTTTACTCAGATGTAGCTGTGTTTTTTTTTTTTTTTTTGTTTTGTTTTTTTTTACTGCATGCTTTCTGAACTGCTGCAGCACTTTGGCTCCCTCACCAAGAGGAATTGATCAGGAAAATCAGGTTTGTCTCTTTTATAATGTCTTTAAATAATGTGGTATTGATTTATTGATGTTAAAATGAAGCACCTTTAATAGAGGCCTTTTCTTAGCAAAGTGGTTCCCTGGTTATGAGACACATGCCACCATGCACAGAACTGAAGCTTGGAGCATTATAACATCTGCCTCCCTGACATTTAAAGTCACACTGAAATGAAAAAATAACTTCTTTTTTTTCTTCCTTTAGCTTTTTAGTTCATTCTATCATACAAGAAATACAGATATTTGATGCAAAAAAAAAATATTTTCTTGTATTTTTCGATCAAAATCTTATTACTTTTACTCCCTGGTAAATGGAAAATCTTTAGTGGTGACATCATCGTGTACCAACCCAATAAAAGATTTTTGAAGAACAAGTTTTCGAAAATGAATAGCTGGCCTTAAAAGTAGGCTACTTGATTTTTTAAATATATTGCACTCAAATTCATCAATATGCCTCAGATCTCTGGACCGCTCTGTCTGTAGGATCAACACTGGATATTCATTTTGATATAGACACAATGACAGATAATTTAAAAATTCGGACTCTATGAAATCTAATTTTGGCCAATGTAATGTCTAAGTGGTCAAAAAAAAAAAAGTCAGTTTTGAGGTCTTGAAATTCACCGAACAAGGCCTTGAAACACATTGAAAAGTGCTTGAATTCAATGTGGAAGTGAGTGTGAACCTGGTTTTCATTTGGGAGGAAATGTGACGTTTCAGTTCCAGTTCCCTCCTGATCGACTGGAAAAACAACGTTTCCGAACCATCAGGACTGAGACTCAAGCTTCTTCAACACATTCCATAACACATTCGGTGACATTTTCAACACTCTACTGGAATTGCCATCTGCTATTTGAAAATCCTGCTTGTTGCAGCTTAAAAAGAAAAGATCTCAGATATTTAACCTTTCTTGAAGGAGGGAAGCAATAAGAAATGAAAGTGAAAAAATGAGCATGCAATTTTCTTATATCAAAAATGTCTCGGCCTGTTATTCATAAACACTGCAGCATTTCCGGGCATTAGTCATGATCAATGCTTCATCACACTGTAAGCCGAGGAAAGAAACAAAGAAACAAAGAACGAAAGAAAGGAAAATATTGTCACTGTTGGGTGGAAAAAAATCGTAGCTCCAACATTGGTGATTTTCATGTTTTAACTTCAGCTGAAGGGTCACATGCTCTTGTATAGGATCCCTTGGGTTCAGGAAACCTTTTTAAAAACTGAAAACAAGTCTGCTTCCTCCGCTCCTGGAAGGATGACATTTAGAGATTGACATTTATTTGGAGATACGAGTTTTGTTAGAAATGCCCAGAAGCTGCACACAGAAAAATAAAGCTGCAAAGACCCCTGACCCTAACCCTTATATGGCTCTTTGGGATATGAAAAGGTTTTTAATTCTTAGTTATTGGATGGTGGGTGATGGCATAAACCCCTCCACAGTTTATATTGTGCATTTGCAAATGAGACTATAGACAAGGACAGATAAACAAAAACACAATGCAGGTGTCTAAGCAAAGGAGAGCAGAAATGGTTCTTTGAAGAAACGGTTCTTCTATGGCAGTGGTTCTCAACGTGGGGTCCGGGAACCACCAGGGGTCCTTGAGGGGGTTCCAGGGGGTCCCCAGCAAACTGATTTATTGTTAAACTTCAGCATTATTTCATTTACAAGAAGTTAACGCAATTAGAGAATGTAGAAGAATGACTGTTCTGATCATAGTTTCTCTGTTATCTCTCTACCTGCAATACAGACAGTCATGGGATTCTGAACAAAATCATATCTAACAATAAAAATATTCTCAAATTTGGGGCCCAAGAGACAAAATCTCATCAAATGGGGGTCTGTAGCTCTAATGTGGACTAAATTAGGGTCCTTGATATGAAAAAGGTTGAGAATGTTCTATGGCATCACTCCGAAGAACCATTTTTGGGTCCATTTCGCACCTTTATTTTTCTATGTGTGGGTCAGTCTGCCACAAGAGAGACAAAGTGGAAAGGCGATCTTCCACTTTGCTTTCGACTGAGCTCTGACCTCAGCTGGCGTCCAGTCCTCCGCTGACAGAACGGCTACAGCGAGCGAGGCTAAATCCCAGAAAAACACGTGTGTACACTGTCAAGCTGTGATGCTGAACCAGTCTTATAAAAACCCGCCAGTGTGAATGAACACAAACAAGCACGGGTCGAAAACTGAACCGCAATAGACTTGTCAGAAAAACAAACTCATAATAAAAAATTGATCAGACCAATGTGTGTTCTCTATGTTTTATTCATGTGTTACACAAAAACTGACATAAACAAAATCTAAACCTCCGATGCAGTTCTGTCTTCTGGTGCCAAAGACATAGAACAGCTACACACACACACACACACACACGTCTCAGGTGTGGGCGGGGCTTGGTTCGGCGAGGTGGGAACTCGGAGCAGGAAAACGCCGGGAGCCTCGTCTGCGGAGGGAGATAAGACCGACCGATGCTTCTCCTCCTCTCCGACTCCTTCAAGTTCTTTCATGGGGTCCTGCAAGCCTCGGGGCCGTCTGTCTCACTGCCTGTCAGATTTGTAGGACACCACACACACACACACACACACACACACACACACACACACACACACACACACAGGCGTGCATCCACACAGAGGTACAGACAAAGAACGGCAAACACGCACATATGAGAACACTCACACACACACACACAGATACACACTCATTGGACCACTGTATACAAACACAGATGTACCCATGCACACGCACACACACACACACACACACACACACACACACACACACACACACACACTGTTTCTCCTGCTTACATAAGATGAGAAAGGCTGTTCTAGCCATTCAGCTGTTCTAAAAGCTTACATCTGCTGCCATTCAGACTGCTGCTGCAAACCTGCAGAGTGTCTCTTCTCTGGTGGAGCCTGCAGTGTGTGTGGAGGCAAATAAAGGACGGATGTATGTCTGCTAATGTCTGTATGTCTGTATGTAAAGTCCATTAGCATCAGCTATAGAGACAGGAAGGTCCAGCTGTAAACCAGAGGACTTAATGGAATTTAATGTCTAATTGTTCTTTATATGATCCGAGCTGCTTCATGGCTGCTTTCTGTTTCTGCTCGTTTCTTTTGGTATATAACCAAAATCCAGTTGTCAAGCTATCTGCACGCCTTCAAAATCTTCTTGGCAGGTGCAAAAGGATAAAGACAGACCTAAGTAGAACAGAAAGACTCATCCACACTGCCTTGCACTACATAGCAATTTAATGCTGAGCTGTCGGGCCGCGGTATATCACCAAAAGAAATGAGCAGAAATAGATCATGATTATGACCGACTGAGATATGCTTCTGGAGAGATGGATATGTGGCACGCTGCAGGACATCTGCAGTGTTTCCAATACATACCAGATACATTTTTGTGACCTTGTGACCCCGTAAAACAAAGCGGTGCCTGGCGCCCCCCCGCCACACGCTGCATAATGCAGAGTGGTGAAGAATGATTGATTTGATTTATTACCAGAGGAGACTTCAAACAATTCAGTATTTCACGAGAAAAAAGCTAAAATTAGAGAAAAGTCTGAAAGAATAGACACCCTGAAATAGTTGTTTGCTACATCAGCTATACGGAGCTGATGATGTTTCATTTGTAAAGATTTAGGAATCTGCTGGTCATTTAATAACAAGCACAGATCCTGTACAGACCCACGGCGTGTTCAGTTCTCTGCACTGAAGATGGTTAAATTACCTAATCCCACTAACGTTACTTAAATACCACAGGATGACGTCACCTACCGTTAAAGTTTGTAGGGCAGCGAAGACGAGTTACTGTCTGCAGATCTGTTACTGACTGTGAAATGTGAAGTTTCACTGTAGTTTTCACACCGGGAGACTCTGGACTGAGTTCAGTCTGCTGGTCTGCTGTCTGTACATCTCCACTACAGACATGATGTGATGTCACATCAGGAGCATTAGAGATCCATTTAGATCACTTTCTATACACTGACCAACTTTTGATTTTATGCCTCTGTATGGGAAACACTGCAGCTCACAGTCAAAAACGCCCTCTAGAGGCCATCCATGCTAAAGTGTTAGCATGGAGCTACTATCACTCAACATACTGGATGCTAAAGTGTTAGCATGGAGCACTGAGCCAACACCCTCCCAATGGATTATTTTGGTGTCTGTGCTCTCGTCACTTCAGTGAGTTGATCAATGGGACAATCTCCGAAAAACTTGTTGTGTTCCTTTACCACACGGGTTAAACCCAGGACTGAAGGACTGAAGGACTGAAGGACCGAGGCTGTTGTGAAGTGAAGTGTTGCCCAGCTTTTCTTCCTCATCAGTCCCTCTTCCCTCCATCGATCTTCCTGTCCTCCTCCGGCTCTCGGCCCACCTCCTCTCCTCTCTCCTTCACTCCTCCTCCTCGTCCGGCTGTCTCGCCTCCTCATCCTCCCAATTACCTTCCCACAGGTACAGACACATCAGCAACCCGCTCTGGCAGCTGGATCACTGTAATTGGACTAACTACAGCTCCAGCTGGGACACGGGGGAGTTTTTGCACCTTTTTTGTTCGACATGTCACAGGCAACGCAAACAAAACTGTCAATGCTGAAGAATCCAATCCACGTGCTATTCACATCTACTGATTAAAACACAGGCTTCCTCATTGGGCTGGACTGCAGACGGCGACACGTTTGTTCTCTGTTTCCCAAATTGCATTGAAATTTAGAGGATAATGCAGTTTTCTAATGCTAATGTGGCTTAATAAGCATCAGAAGAGCAGTTTATTTCCCATTTTTAAAACAAAAAAAGACAATATCACTGTTGTGTGAAAACATTTGAGTTGTGAAAGAGTTTCATAAGCCCAAGAGGTTCGAGGATTTTCTCAACCAATAGAGAATCTTAATTCAAGTGAAAACATGAAAATCACCAAAATTGGAGTTATAATTTAAGATAAGTGGGAGCTTGAGGTAGAAACAAGTAAGGAAGAGTGGGAGACGATCTGTACAGAAACTCACAGGGTCACTAAGGCAAACATATGGAGAGAGTTTCAATGGAAAATAGTGAGTAGATTTTTCAGGCTGGAGGGGGTGTGGAGACGGGTCGGCAGGACACACACACACACTTTACTTTTGATGTTTTTGGAATCAGGTTGGGATAGGAGTGTTAGCTAAATGCCTGAATGCCTGGTGTTTTTAAATACAAATCCTATGAAAATAACAAAATCAACAATGCATTTGCTCTACTCACATTACTTTCTGACTTCCCACGTACCGTTTTTAACCTTCAACCCGGAAGTCATTGGCTCCAACTGGAAGCTAAAAACCTTTAAATACAGCTCACAAAGACATCATTTACATTTTAAAAATCTCTAACTGTTACCATGAAAAGTCAGACTGTTAGATAGTTATTACCCAATCAAATTCAAATGGGAACAAATTCTTCATTACGCCGGGGACTATTTTCTGTGCTACGGAACTACTTTCCTGAGATGGAAAACGTGTTTACGGTCGGCTTATTAAGTCGTTTGAGGAAAAAGTCGTCCGGCCCGGTGCATCGTGATGATGAAATATGCTGCAGAGCAGCAGCATGGCTCTGTGACGGGTTTTAATAGTTTTTTAATACAATGCAGTTCTATGGCTGCTGGGACATGAGGCTGCACTGGGCACCGGCTACATGGACCAGACTTGTTGGCAAAACAAATTCATTGCTGATTTTGTTATTTTTATAGGATTTGTTGACGGTAAGAAATGCATTAAAAAACACCAGCCTTATCCTTTAAGAAGTCGAGTTCATTCCATGTTTTTCTGTGAGATCAGGTTGGGATCGGAGTGTTCGCTAAATGCCTGAAAAACAAAAATGAAAATGTCTTAAAAGTAAAGTGGAGAAGAAGGATTTTCTCAGTTCCCCAGGTAGAGCCCCGGCCTGCCGTGGGCCGGTCTGGTTTATATTCAGACTGTCACTAAGTGTGACGGTTATGAGGCTGACAGCCGAACGAAGGCTCAGTCTGAAACAGTCCGCTCTGTGTGAAATTTATTCCTTTCCCTTCCGCTTCCCGTGCCGTGTTTGCTAAGTCTGCAGCCTCAGCGGCGCTAGTCACATATTAATGACACAGTAAACACACACACACACGCATACCTGCATGTACATATGTGCACACACACACACACACACACACACACAAACACATCAATAGTTCTTTCAAACACAAACATAAACACGCCTGCACATTTGCAAATGCGTGTACACACACATGCACACGCACACACACATACACACCAACAACAACAAACAACACTTCCTTCAAACAACAACCCCACCAACCCACAAACACTCTCTCTGTCTCTTCGTCTCTCTCTCTCTCTCTCCATCCCTCTCTCTCTCTCTCTCTCTCTCTCTCTCTCTCTGGCTCGCTCACTCGCTCTCACACTCTTGTGTTTTCCATCTGACGTGTTTCTCTTGCTGCTAGACGTTGAAAACATTTCAACGTTTGGTAAAAGAGTCAGAAGAGACTCAGAGGATGAGGGGCGACACACCGGTCTGTTGCATCTGTTCCTCTATGTTTATTTCAAAACAAAAACAAAACAATAAACAGACAATAAAATGGTGAGATGCTTTATTGATCCTTGCAGGGAAATCCTCTTTTCCCTCACCCCCCCCTCCACAGGGAGGTCAGAGGTCAGAGGTCAGGGGCTGGTAGGGATTCAGTGTTTTGCTCAGGGACACTCCAGCGGGGCGGAGGCTTGGTGACACCGGGACTTGAACCCCGGTCTTCTATTTGAAGAACCGAATATTGTTTTGTGCCATTTTTTGACCTTCATTCATCCAGGGAGAGCTGACTGATGGCCGCAGCTCCACCTGCAGCTGGAGTTCGTTACCTTCATGTTGTACGTTAGAGCTGAGTCAGCAGATTACGCTGCAAAAAACTTTCTAACTGGTATTTTCTAAAAATACCGGCTGACAGATCGGCCCTGTCACGACTAAAAAGAGAACAGAACAGTTTCTTCCTGGGATGCTGCAGCAGTAATATACTGTTGAATTACTACTTCCACAGAGACTCCATCCACACACACGCACACACACACACACACACACACACAGAGACGTTAGCGACTTGGTCATCACTACTCGGACTCGATTCCTCTCCCTGATGGCTCCCTGATGGTGGAATCACGTTCCCACTCCTGTGATGTTCCACTCACACACACACACTCACACTCACACGCACTCACACTCTTACACACACCACACAAACACACACTTTCTTGCCCAAGAAATTGTCCTTGAATGGCTCCTTTGTGTCTAAGAAAACAAAGCTATACACTGGAAAGAATTAGCTGACATCCACATTTTGTCTCCGGGGAGAGAGGCGTAGGCAGGGAGTTAATTCTCTCACTGATGCACAGCAGCACCTCACAGACGGTCACACTGTGCGTAGGCCAGGTGTTTATTTTTGGCTTTGGATAGAATCTCCCTTTAGAACACGAGACCTAAAAAACTATCTTGAAATATAAAGGAACACGTCAGAATTAATTACAGGACAGTATGTGGCAAGATGTGAAAGACCAGGGCTGTGGCTGGAATGGATCACTATCTGGGCACTTTTAGTTTATGTACGTCAGACATTTTTTGTTAGCGTCCGAATAGCAAAATTATATTGTGGACTGATTTTGAGGGCACTACATATTTCCCACAATGCACTGTAATATCTAGTGAACAAGTCTGGTCACTAAAACGGTGAAAGTATACCAAAATGCATCGCGAGTCTGTCGTCACCTGGCCGTTACCAAGCAACGAAGTTGTAACCCTTCCGTGGTTTTATAATGATGGCATCCTCTTCTTCACTAAACCTCGTTTACAAATGCAAGTAAATAAACTTTTTTTGGTACCAAAAAGATGTCAAGCTATTCTAAAGATGTTTTCTTTTAACTGCCAATTCATAACTAATTATAAGTGCACGTTTTGTTACGCTAATTTGAGCTCGTTAACGCTAACATTAACATTAAGGTCTGTTGTTCAGGAAGGTATTTATCTCTAGCTGCAAGTTATACGGTACACAGCTTATTGTAACGTGTGTTTTGTTAATGTCAGCTAGTGAGAAGTCCAAAACGTGAAGGAAACCGCACGCCTGGATTGGCGAAGTGCTGGCTGTGTGAAAAAAAACAGAAAAAAGGAGAACAGAAAAGAGGGAATAGCGATCCATTCCGGCCACAACCTGGATCTGCATCACCATCATTACACAAGAAACGTTTGACTTATAGCAAAGTTAGAAAACTGATCACTGCACATGTTCATTTACAGAAGCTTATTTTAGTCTGGTGGTGCAGAGCAGGTGGAGTCTGTGGGGTTTAATGCCTTGCTCAAGGGCATAATGATGGCTTTGGGATTCTTCAAGTCATCTCAAAACTCCAGTTCTCCAGTTTGTCATCATCACCGCTTTCAGGTTTGAACTTCTGGGCTTGGTCTGCTTCACAAACCTCCTCCAATATACAGGTGTAGCTGTATGTTACATTTTAATAACGTATGTTTTCTGCACTGCTGCTGCACTTTGGCTCCGTCCCCAAGTAGAATTGTTTAGAAAAAACTAGTTTTTCTCTGCAGATACTTTTCAACCTTTGGAAGGTCCTTACGAAGTCTGAAAATGTAAATAAATTATCTAAATTTAAGTATTAAAATGTCTTAAATCCAGTTATTAGAGATCATATTTTTACACCATACAATTTCTTTGTGCTGCTTGCCCACTGAACAGAGTGAACTGGGTTAGTAGAGCAATCTGCATCCTGTCTGCTTTACTGAACCCAACTGGACTTCATGTGCCTTAACATTTCATTTCCTGTTGTTCTTTTTCTTATTCTGCCCATTTATGGTTTCAGAAGTTCAGAAATAGGCTGGTTTTGACAGCTTTGTTACTTTATTGGTTTTTACATTGGTCTTAAATGACAGGCATTTAAAAGGTCTTGAAAAGTGTTAAGTTTGGCTTTCTAAAACCAGCAGATATCCTGAAGGAAAGGTCTGGGTAACTATTGGACTGAGAGACACTACAGTTTTAATTTTGTTCTACTGTGTAACATTCAAGATGCTGGATAAATGCATGAAGTGGGATTTTAACACTGCACTGTAGATCCAAAATGTGCAGTAAGCCTGTGTGTTTCACAGAGCTAAAGGCTGTTCGTCTTAAACTTAATACGACTTTTCTCCTGTATTGAGGCCCACCTAGCTGGTTAATGTAAATACAGTACAGTAAAATATAGGCAGTATTGTCTGTAGCAATGGTAAACCATTCAATGAAGAGGTGTCAGCAGTGCTAAGGAAGGGGAAATGCAGGATAAATGCATAAATATACGTGACTTGTAAATAACTTTTTACAATGGCTGCCACTGTATACAGCACTCGGGGTAAATGGCACTTTCGTAAAGCATTGCACCGTTTGTTTCCGTCAACCTGCCTGTGTATCCTGACGTGTCAGCACAGCTGTTTTTATGAATACCAAGGAATCATTGGGGGAAATGAAATTCCAGGCAGTTTCATGCTTCAGTTTTCCTGCCGGGATCGGAAAGAAAAGCCTGTTAAATTCTGGGATCATCTATAAGTGTCTGACTCAGTTTCCACCAGTCTGCCTCTGTCATCCCCGCTCAGCCTTTCCTTTCAACAGCGCTCTGAAAAATCCCAACGCCATAATGAAAGAACGCACTATTTCACCATCAGGCTTTAAAGCGGCCGAGCTTTCAATGCCCGCTTTCAGAAATAAATTGTCAGCTTCTGATAGAAACGATTTTTGGACGGAGAATCAAAGCTGTTCAAAAAACACATTCCAGAAATGATGCAAGTGCCGCTTGTTTCTTTCTTTCTCTCTCATATTGTCAAGTGCAGATTTAAATTGTATTGCTTGAATAGATCTCAGTAAGCCATGGAGCTCTCCACACAGAAGCACCAGAGACACACAGTAACTACTTCTACTTTTACATGCAACAATGATGATACAGTATACATAGTATTCCCATCATGTCACATGCATTTCCTTCCAATGTGGCGCTTTACCATATGCACAGCCCATTGCTGTGGCTGTCATTTGATTATAATCACCTGTTGATTTATTACAATCACCTGTTATTTTCGTACCAAGATGGCCGTGTGGTGATGGAACAGAATACTATGAATTCTTCACAAAAGAGGGGACACATTAAAAGATTTTTCCAATCATAAGTGACAATGAAAAGGTTGAGCAGCACACAACAACTAAAATTTGTAGATTTTCAGTTTCTTGTGACGCACACACACATAACGCCGTCTGTCTTTGAGGAGCACAAATCTAAAGACCATAAGCCATATAAAAAAGACTGAGAATAAGCAGCCACAGTTCTCTAATGAGAATGTAATTTTTCATGGTACACCTACACTCACAAGAATGTATTTTTCTGCAATATTCTGATACCAAAACAAACATGCAGCCCATACGGCTTGCGGAAATTGTAGTTTGTGCTGCGATTGAATGGAAAAAAAGTGGGAGAAGACATTCACATTTCTTTTTCTTTCCTGGCTCAGACATTGCGTACATTGAATCACGTGTTTACACGTATTTTCCCCCTCTTCCTTCGTCTGTCGCAAACTCAATTTTCATTGGCTATGGAAATTTCACGTTAAAATTTGAGTCTTGATTTGATTTCGAGTCTTGAGCGCACATCACAGGATTACGTGAAGACTAGCCCCAATAAAATCAAACGTTTGATTTAATCTTGATGTTTCCAATTGGGATCGTACGAGAGAGATTCGAGTCTTTCACTCCCACACACATAACGATTACAGCTGCAACTATACAGCGTGACCCTGAACTATCCTGGACTACCCTGAACTACCCTGAACTACCCTGAACTACCCTGGACTACCCTGAACTACCCTAAACTACCCTGGACTACTCTGGACTACCCTGAACTACCCTGAACTACTCTGGACTACTCTGGACTACCCTGAACTACCCTGGACTACCCTGAACTATCCTGAACTACCCTGAACTACTCTGGACTACTCTGGACTACTCTGGACTACCCTGAACTACCCTGGACTACCCTGAACTATCCTGGACTACCCTGAACTATCTTGAACTACCCTGAACTATCCTGGACTACCCTGAACTACCTTGAACTACCCTGGACTACCCTGAACTACCCTGAACTACTCTGGACTACTCTGGACTACCCTGAACTACCCTGGACTACCCTGAACTACCCTAAACTACCCTGGACTACTCTGGACTACCCTGAACTACTCTGGACTACCCTGAACTACCCTGGACTACCTTGAACTACCCTGGACTACCCTGAACTACTCTGGACTACCCTGAACTACCCTGGACTACCTTGAATTACTCTGGACTGCCTTTGACTACCCTGGACTACCCTGGACTACCCTGAACTACCCTGGACTACCCTGAACTACCCTGAATTACCATGAACTACCCTGGACTACCCTGAACTACCCTGGGCTACCGTGGACTACCCTGAACTACCCTGGACTGCCCTGAACTACCTTGAACTACCCTGAGCTACCATGAACTTCTCTGTACTACCCTGGAGTACCTTGGACTACCTTGGACTAACTACCCTGGACTACCATGAACTACCCTGGGCTACCCTGCACTACCCTGGGCTACCCTGCACTAACCTGGACTCCCTGAACTACCCTGCACTACCCTGAGCTACCCTGCCCTACCTTGAACTACCCTGGACTACCCTGAACTACCCTAGACTACTGCAGACTCTGCCCAATCTCAAATCATTGCCAAATTGGTCTTGGAAAATGTGTAATGTCCCCCACATTAAAGACACTGTTTGCACTTACTGTAAGGCATTTATCTGAAATGTTACTGTAAACTGTAGAACCTAATTAGTATATTGTGAAACAAAAGTCTAATATCTATTAATCAGACCATTGCTTGAAGTTTCTGACAGTTTTAAAGAATAACAAAATCTCCTGGGGACGGAACCAAAGGGCATCAGCAGTTTAGCAGGCATGCGGTAAAAAGTGGGATTTCAAATGGCTTCGTCTGTACACCCACACATTTTCAATAAGCGCTCTGACATTTTCCGACCTTTTGCATCCCCATTTGAATTCAACTGAATTCTTACAGCAAGGAGAACAAAATGGCCACAGATGGTAAATTTGGCATCAACTGAAGAGCTGGTAGGTGCTGCGGACTGAAAAACCAGCCAAAGTACATGTGTAACATCTACTGCAGGTCGAGACAGTGGAGGGCGTCGCATGATGACTTATAAAATGGGAAAACATGTTTATAATATATTTAAAGGTGGTACATATAGTTAATAATTTTTAAACATTGTCACATTGTCACTGGGATATCTTGGTAAAATTACCATAAACAAATGAGTCCATGGTGGAGATGATTAGTCTCCTCTATCTCACACCAGTGGTACTGTGAGTGCTAGTGTTTCTCCAAATACAGAAAACATTTCCCATCAGCCCCGTTGGAAGTGATTTCTCCATCTTCCTTTCCCTCCTTCCATCATCTGCTGCCAGAAACTCTTTCAGCTTTAGCTCCGTTTGCTCTGGAAGAACAGAACCTCTTCCTGTTTTGTGCCGTAAAGCGATCCAGCAGATTTCCCTCCAAACAATGTAAAATGCAGAGTAGAGGCTGCTAGACGCTGCCAGGCTTCTCAGTGATGGTCTTGTTTGTTTATAGTAATTAATGTGTAAAAATGAATGTAGAAATTTTTTGGTGTTAAAATGCTACATGTAGCACCTTTAAAACTTGACTGTTATGTTTTTATCTTAGTCCAAATAGAGTTTGTGACATAATGAAACCAGAACTGCAGCCTGTACTGTTCCTCCAATAATTAGTCAAGGCAAATATCTTGAGAAGGTGAAATAAAAATCATTATTTGGGGTCAAAGTTCACCGTTCTGCACGCTTCGGCCTGCAGCAGGTGGTCGTGACTAGGCATGGTGTTATCCTTCTTGGTCATGAGCCAAAAAGGTTGAGAACCCCTGATGTAATAGGAACGCACCCCCCCCCCCCCCCCCCCCCCCCCCCCCACACACACACACACACACACACACACACACACACAATATACACATACCCATGTCCAATAAGCCAACTGACCTTTTCCCTGGTCTCTGAGTCTTGTAGAGCGGTACCAAACCTGCCTCCCTCGGCTCTCATGTCACAGCCAATTACAGCGGCTTCCTGCTTGCCTGACAGGAAGTGAGCAGCCAATCATAGCCAATAAGTGTCAGTCAGGAGCAGAGAGACAGCAGCTGTTACCATGGCAGCCAAATGCTACATCTAGACACCAGACACAGCGAATGAACGGACGGGCGTGCATGTGTGGACATACATCTAGGCAGACGAGTACATGCCACACACACACACACACACACACACACACACTATATCATGTAGTTTGGCTTAGTCTCCCTCGCTCTTTGTTACACATACACACACATGAAACTATGTGCATGTACACACATTCAGTATATTCTGCAGATTGTCTCATTCTCTCTCTCTCTCTCTCTCTCTCTCTCTCTCTCTCTCTCTTTCACACACACACACACACACACACACACACACACACACACACACACACACTACCACATCCTCTACATTTGCTTGATTGACAGATCCCTCTCTGGCTGCAAAATGGCTGTGAGAGCTCTCCGTCTGTCAGCAGGCTCTGTTAGAGTACAAGTGGGAAATAACATGGTATTTAATTATGTTTGGGTTTAATGCGTCCAAACTGTTACCTCACTCTGCTTGCACAATCATGTGCTACTCGTCATGCCTGCACAAATCTTGGTACACTATTTCACTTTAGCCTCTGGAATTATTTCTGTGCTCCATAATGCCTAGAACCTATTTTATTATTTTCATCCTAGTCAGAATAAATATACCATCCCCCAGTGCAGCTGCAGTCACAGTGTATGCCACGCTACCTGAATGCACATGCAGGTTCAGTTCACACTGCAGCTGAAAGTTTCCCAATTCTTTTTTCCCCTCATGTGACTCAGATCTGATGTTTTCTAATCAGTGTGAACAGCGAAAAGCTGCATGGAGTCGCATTTTTTCAATTCCCATCTGGATCACATGGACATGAGCTGCAAAATCACATCCTGAGGCAACGCGACCAAGATGTGACTTATTGAAAGCTTGAATTAAAATGTGTCAGTGTTGCCATGACAGTAAGTAAATCTTACATCATTCATCTGAGACAATTGTCATAATTTTAGCACAGAGGACAACGAGACACAACAGTGGAAAGAAAGACACACAGTAGACTTGATTGGTATTTGGGCCTCAAATTCACCTCAATTCAATTAAAACTCAAAGGAACATACTGTAACTGAAATGTGGCACTGACAAGGAGACACAAATGCACTCTCAAAGGTACGCTAGTGGTCCTGATGGTACTAATTGTTTACCTTTTTTGCATTCTGACAGCAAAAGGTGCATATTTGAGGGTTCACTTATGCCACTTTAAGGTACAAAATGGTTTGTCACTGGGATGGAACCCTTAAAGGAACATATCTGTACCTTTTCAAATACAGTTTTGTACCAAAGCTTCAAAGTACTTTTTTGTCACTTGGGGTACATAATTGCTCCTTTAGAGGTACAAAAGGGGTACAAGCATGGCCCGGGCCTAAGGGTACATCACTCATACCCTTATAGTTTATAGCCCCAGTAAGAAGCCTCTGTACCCTTTTAGGTACCTTGTTTTCCGAGAGTGTAACACAGAACTTGTTTCTCTCTCAGCCGGTTGTCAGATCATTCCTTGTGCCACCTGCTGACGGCTGAAAAGTGAACAAAGTCATATTTTTTTTTTAAGGCAATTCATCTTAATGACACAGCGACAGTGCAGCAGTCATTCATCATGGCATCGCAGTGCAAAAGTGGAAAAAAAATAGGACTTGTATAGCGGCTGAATGTACAGTGTACGGCTATGAGGGGTTTTGTAATGAGTCAGGGAGAGTATGTTCAAATTTAACAAGTCCCTTTGGGCCGGGGTCCATGTTGCCTCCTCCATCCAGTTCATTAGGACCCCATTACTGTACCTGAGGCCATCCGGACTGAACTGAATGAGAAAGAAAATATCCGAGAAAATGAGAGAGAGAGAGTGAAGGAGATCGAAGGGGAAAAAACTGGGCAGAAACAGCACAATATACAGCTACTCAGACAGGGAAGTGTATGGAAATTCATACCGCTTTTATGACCACTGGGTTTTCTTTATAGAAACTTCCATATTTCCCAGAAACCGGTCACAGCGCGGCGGGCGGGCGCGTGTTTTCACACCTATGGCTCATAAAGCTCAGGAACAATCCATCACACCGGGTGACAAAGAGGAATTTTCACAAAGCGGATGCTTGAAAAGAAACGTGGTGTGGAAGCTTTTTATTTCACAAGTGGAAAATCACATCGTACAGCATCCATCCACTGACCTCACACTTTTACTAAAGATGCTTTTTTAAATGTTTTTTTACACTTCTACAGTGGCAGCAGCCATAGTAAAACTCCAAATTCATGTGTTTATTCTCCTGCATTAGTACTGCAGACAATTCTTTCTTGAATATTGCACAGTAGATTGTAAGGTATATTAATATTAGTTTATCGTAACACAAAACAAAGACCATTCCTTGTAGTAAAACTTGATTTTTCTGAGCAGTTTCTTTTGGGAATAGAGCAGAAGTATGGCAGAAGTTCAGCAACCACAGTATGAAGTATGATTTCTACATTACCTACATCGGTAAATGCAATAATTCGTGCACTGCTTATATTTTCTTATTTTTCCGTGATGATCATTTGTTCAGAATTAAAGTAACATGAATGCATATATGGCATACAATATTGAAATCCTCCACCCACTCACACCTGTGGGGATTTCAAAGCCGATCTCCCAAAAACGGTAGTAGCCAAAAAAGTTTTTGTAAAGATTATTGTTATAATTTTTCATTTTTCACCTCATGCACCCTTCAGATTTACGCCACAGTCTCCCAGTGTGAATGTGTGTTACTGTGTGAATGTGAAGCAGGGTGGGCCTGAAAAAGAGCAAAGTGCTCTCCAAACCTTCTCTGGTTAAATTAAAGGGCATTTACAGAAATTTTTGGTCGACATATTTTTCCCTCTCTGAGCAGCCTGTGCTCATGTGATGCTGCTGGTTTCGCTCCAAACACAGAACTTGTACGTGTTTTTCCTTTTCCAAAGCCTGTGATATGCCTGTATTATTTTGAGGCAGCGAAAACAAGAAATGTTGCCTGTGGCGAGATTTGAAATTGGCAACTAGAACAAAAAATTATTTGGATTGCACAGTTGGGCCTTATGGAACAAAAGTGCCAAAAAAAAAAAAATACAGTTTGTAATCGCTGCAGGGAAACCAGCATCTGATCCTGATTTATTTATCAGAGAAGAACCCAAGTGACATGTAATTAACTAATTAATTAATTAATATTACACAACTCTGGAGACCCCATGGAAGAAAGAAGAAGGTCCGCACACTGTAGCTCCCTTTAGTTCATTTAATTAAACATCCCACATGTGACGTTTCGAGCTACTGCTCTTCTTCAGACATAAACAAATATATACAAAGACGCCATCTTTAAATACACAGTATCCTCTGGTCACATGATCATCACATGATCCCGGTGAAAAAACACATACAACACATTTGACCCACTGCTACAAATAAGTGATGGAAAATACAAATATATGTTACAAAAAAATGTTAATAAATATATACATACAGTATATTATACAACAAAATATAGATACGGCCCTCACAGCACATAAGAAAATTCCATCAGGCCAGTAGCCGTCATACATTAAATATGGCTAAATCTAAATAGAGGCGCCTCTATATTTAAACAGGGATGTCCCTAAGATGTAAAGACAGGAATCTACAATATCCAGAATAGCTCAGGAGTCTTCCCATCATAAGAGACCATAACACACATTTTAGTGGACGGCACAAGAGTCAATTATTTAAATCTAAAACACAACACCAATCATAATAAGTAGCATAGACAACCACAGGATGGCCTCACAATCATACATCATCACCATAGTAGTCTGTTAAAGTCCACAGAGTCTCTTATGTTGCCCTTTAAGGCAAAATCAGGCAGGTCTGATCTCATCAACATATTGCGAAGATTCGGTGGTCTTTTATATACAACAGGAGGAGGGTTATTAAAACATCCTTTCAGTGAAGGGTCTGTATCTAAAATATACCAAATGTTTCTTTATAACCTCCTCAATGTCTCTTCCACCTGGTGAGTACTGGATACAACAGGTAATATATATATATATGATGGTATGGTTGAATTGTGAGATAGGGAGACTCTTCTTAAGAGATGTAGGATGGTAAGATTTCCCATGAAGTAATGAGTTTTTATTTGTGCTCTTTCGTTAGTTTTAAGGATATTCCCCTCCCTGATCACCAGAATGTCCAAAAAGTTCATTTTGTGAGCATCCACAGCAATGGAAAATTAAAGATGAACTAAAGGGAGCTACAGTGTGCGGACCTTCTTCTTTCTTTCATGCTGTCTTCTCTTGGTCCGGCACCTGCCTTGAAGGTTTTTGGATGTGCGCGACTACTTCACAGTATTTATCTCTGGAGACCCCGACATACATGAGTCACATGAGAATATAAATACATGTTCAAGTTCTCTGCTGCCATGTTTCTGTGTTCCCATGTTTTTATCATCGTGATAATATCCATATCTGTGATTAAGGGCACAGCGGTGATACAATAGATATGAAGATATGAAGATATGAAGATATGAAGCGCAGCAGATAATCCCAGTAAAGAGCGTCCTCAAGGGTTTTACGGCTCTTATACAAACATGCGTACTATCTGAATAGTTTAGCTCTGTATATACATCAGAATAATAAATAGGAGTAAGCAAGAAATATCGCTAACTATCTCCCCAGATACCATAGGGGTTGACACATCAACTAATAAATCACACCTAGCTGAGCATTATGGGAATTACTGGAATGTCTTCAACCAATCATGAAACCATCCATTGTATAATATGCATTTTTTTCTTCAGTTTTTAATATGGATATGTTCTGGAAACAAATTGTAAATAAGGAATGTGCAGTGAGCCAATGTGTATTGCATTTATATAGTATTTTATACAAAGTACAGTATAATTTACACATTTCTTGGTATAAAGTAGTGATAAAGTGCTTTCAAATGAAAATAAACCTCAACCAGCTGCAGTAAAGGAAAGTCTGTGCTGCTGACTCCACTGATTCCTCATTAAGGCCATCTTATCAAAATAATGAACTCCCAATATAGAAATCAGCAACTCTACTACAGCATAACGAGAATAAAAATGAAAGATGATTTAAATGCAAATTTCAAAAAAATAGGTTTTCAGTTGTGTCTTAAAAAGAGATACAGACTTTGTGAATCATATTTCCACAAGCAGGTTTATAAGAAATAAGTTCAGAAATATTCAATCTGACGTTGCACCATGTCTGTTTATTCTGTATCACACACACACACACACACACACACACACACACATATACAGCTACATAACTTCAAGTCTAATCATTTTAAGTCTTACATACAAGCTTCTTGACATGGCTCTGATATTAAAATTCCATGATTTTTCCATGTCTTTCCATACCTAAGTCAAAGCACTTCCATGACCTAAAGATTTTCAACCTTCCTGGTTTGTTAATGCTGTTTTTCTTTCTGAAGGGTTTAACAGTCTGTTTTCCACTGGACTGAAAACCACCAGAAAATCCCCCGAATGTGTGAAACAAGTTGTAAAATACGGTCTGTTATATTCCTGTGAAGTGACCCATTTGCACAGTTTCCTGGTATTCCCTGATTTCCCCAGACAGCCTATCAAATCCCCTGACCTTCCCTGTCTGGAATACACCTCTCTAAATTCCATGATATTCCAGAGACTCCATGACCTCATTCTGCCCACACATCCCTCATGGTATCTTATGTAAGAAGTGAATGTAAATGTGTTGGACTGGGAACAAATGCAGTACTGTGCAGCTGTCCGTCCCCATGCAGAGACCCAGGTCTGAGAGAGGAAACACAGTAGATGACAATATGTGTTTTTGTCCTGAGAGTGGCTGTGCATGTGCATGTATATTTAGATATCAAAGACACCATGGCAAATGTTCACGTGACTGCGTTATTTTTGGTGCACCAAGTATTTTCCTTGCTCAGTAATTCATTGTATAGAGGCACCACAAATCTCCCCACAACCAGCTGTGTCTCTTGTGTCTTGGAGAATTAGTTCTGCACAAATAAAGTCTACACCTCTAACAACCAGGCTAGAAGCAGAGAGCAGCTGAGTCAGCTTGTTGTGGTGTGGCTGTAGATCCATTCAGTAACGTTCTCAGTAAAAGTGAATAGTGTGATAAGGTGGATTTGGTTACTGTGACACAGTAAACTGTCTTGTCTTTAGCCCTAGTCTCTACTCCAAAACACTCTGAGTAGCTTGAGAAGAGTCAGCTCAGTTAACCTGAACAAACTGTTAGCTAGCTAACTAGCCAGCAAACACACTGATGTTAATGTGAACATGCTAACGCTAGCTGCTACTGTTGTTCCAGGTGTTTTTCATTTGAGGAATTTGGGACAGTACAGCACTTTACCTGATCTGTATATTGGAATGTCTATGGATTAATATTGTTATACATTGTATTGTGATTGATCTTTCTTTTCAAATGAAATGATGCATGTATGTATGATGTTTAGAAGTTGCCTTTTCATGATGCCCCTTCAACACCCTCCACACCCCACCCTCACCCCCCCAAAAAAGTTCCACAATGGAAATAAGCCTTTGGGCTTTATTGTGTTTAACCTTTTGATGATTTCTGTATCTGGGGCATCCCTGGCTAGAGGGGCCACTTGTATTTTAATGATCAATAAAGAATTTCAATCAATCAATCAATCTACTAGATACATTAGCTAGTGTGCTAATCAGATGTGTTAACAACAAGACAGTGATGTTAGCTGACCAGATACTATGGTTAGCTAGCTAACAAGCTGACATTATCTAAACACTAAATCAATCGATGGATCAGTGATGAAATGATCAGTTCAGTCAGAAAGTTCAAGTCTGTTCAATTCTGTTGAGACAGAAACACAATCAGCTGTTCACAGAGCTGAGGACCTCCAATATGGCCGCCAGGGGGAACATTACGTCACCTGAAAGCCCTCTATTGTCAAGGAATAAGGAATCATTTTCAGTTTAGACTGTTTTAAAATTCCCATTTCATGCATTTATCCTGCATCTGTCCAATAACAGCACAGCAGTCATTTTGTTCTTCAACAGTAGAATCAAATTAGTAGCCGACACAGGAAAACTAAACTCTAGTGTCTCTCAGCCAACTAGTCACCAGACTATTCCTTGTGGCAGCCAAAAAGAGAGAAAAACTTGATTAGTAGTTCAGTATAGGCTACTGTAAAAAGTAAGACTTCTCCAGTGGCTGCATCTGTACTCTATCTCTATCTCTCTCTGTGTTTTCTGTGAGCTTGGTCCATATTTTGGGATGCATTTTTATTTTTAACACCTCTCCGCTTTGTTGATAATTAGTGGATTCCCAGGATAGAATTCCTCCTTCCTCGTTTCCTTTGTGTTGAAGTAATGAACGCTTGTCACAGGGCTTTAAAATGCTAATCTGCATCGCCCTACAAGACACGCTGTATTTAAAGCCTTTTTCCTTTAAAGTGATTTTTTCCTATCCATTAAATCTGCCTCTTATGAGTCTTTAAATGTGTGATTCTAATTTTAGGTTCAAGAGGAAATAATCTAGCAAATCTACCAAAATAATAAGCAATTTCAGATCAGTCGTTTTCAAATCACACTCATTTGGCACAAAAAGTAGCCCCACATGTCTGTGCTGCGTACGGAGGGTAAATCCTGCCAGAATTATTTATAAACTCATATATATTCATGTCCTGCCTGGTGGGAGAACTCACCCATACATCCAGCTGATCCCGAGAGTGTGTGTGTGTGTGTGTGTGTGTGTGTGTGTGGGATACACGCATATCTGTGTATCTGTGTGCATGTATAGAAGTGTGTGTTTGCCAGTAATGTGTCTATATATGTGTGTGTGTGTGTGTTTAGGAGTGCACTGGAGTGTGTGTTTGCCAGTAGTGTGTATGTGTGCATGTAGCGCACGTGTGTGTGTGTGTGTGTGTGTGTTTACTGGTAGTATGCATGCATGTAGTGTGTCTATGTGCATGCATATGAGTGTGTGTGTTCATTTGTGTCTGTGCATATGTAGTGTTTGTGTGTGTGTGTGTGTGTGTTTGTGTGTGTGTGTGTGTGTGACAAAGAGAGAGAGAGACCTATGGGCTTTTCCAGGATATAAACAGAACTCCCATCATGCACCTGACACGCCGCAGTAGAAGAAGGTGCTTCAGGTCACTAATCGTCTCTCAGATCCTGACGGACAAACACCAGCAGCGCTCACATTAATCCCGCCTGTCAATCAATTCAAATGAGTTTCCAGATCCCTCCCAGCTGCTGAACCCAAACAACGAAACGCTGATGAATTATCGACGCCTCGGCATTGATTTGACGACACATCGGAGCTTGTTGGGGTCTTACGAGGATTAACCTCTTCTCCTCCGGTCCAGTGATTCATTCTCCGCCATCCGGTTGGCAAACATGACAGAACAGATTCCCTGTCATTGTATCAGCAGTGTAAATAAGCAGGCATGGGCCACAATATATTAGACTGCGATGTGAAGTCTTTAAACCACTTGAGGTCTGCTTGATGTGTCTTGCCAAACACTTTAACAACCAATAAAAGGGGCACATCACTGACGAGAGAGGATAAATTAAACACTGCACAAAACCGCATAAACTGAATCCACGTGTTAAATAAAGCAAGCAAGCGAGCAAAAAGTGAATCCCGTGCATTAGCTTCAATCATCCTGTCCTAAGAAAAAAGAGCTTTTGCACACCTAAAAGTCTTTGACCTGCCTGTATAGCTTGTGTTATTTCTCTCATGTCCAGGCTGCAGTTTAGTTGAGTGTTTTTCTAGTTTTTGAAGTCTGTAACTAGCCTGCAGGTTCTTCAGTAAGCGTTGCTTGTGTTCATCAGTTCTCCCTGCCTCCCGTGTGTTTCTGCACCTGGGTCCCCCTCCTGCTCTTGCCACGAAGGTAGGTCTGTCACAATAAAGTATTATGTAAGTGCAGACATGGTGCAGGATTATATTTCTTTCAACGAACACAGTGAGCGTTGTCTTGCTCTAGTGAAAACTTGGTTGGCCAGGCTTAATTTGTGCACATTTTTGAGACCTTGCCCCACCTCCAAACTGTTATATTTGGTTGAAACACACATGCTCCATGTGTGTTGCTGCTCTGTTCCCAAACCAGCACAGACGAGGAACCGGTCTTATCACGATGCAGAGCAGGCAGGTTCTCTCTGACCCGCTGCATCCGTTCTGCAAAGATGTCTTGAAGAAGGAAACTGAAAGGGAGGTGATTGCTCAACTTTGGGGGATTTGAAGTAAGTTTAATGAATTTGTCGACTTTGCTAACTAGCTTTCCATAATTTCATTCCAATGCATAGGCTAAGCTGCCTGATTGGCTCCTGTTTTGTTTTGTTTGGACACACAAAAGTTCCAGTGGCAACTAGACAGAAGAGGAGCTCACACAATGGAAGAAGAAAAACTCAAACAGAGATATTGGAATGCAAAAAGACCATAAAAGACCATAAAATGATGTGTTCAGGTGAAACAGTGAAGAACTGAAAATCTTGGCTACCCCATCATCAGTGCAAAAGATCCATTAAAAATCTTTCATACAATTTTTTACGTCCCTACCTCTAGATGCCGTTTGCTTTCATTTTCGGAACTCAAAACACAATTTCTGAGATGAAAAACTAAGTGTATTATCATAACCTGTGGAGGAGATGTGTGCTAGGACTAGGATTTTGCTAGGCCTAAGCATTAAAATAAACATTGTTTTGTGATTGAAAAGAAGTTCCTATCCAACTATATTTGAACATTGTTCATCTTAGAGGTTAGAGAAAAATGCAACATAGATTTATAGCAGCATAGATTTATCATCGAAACATCGAAAAATGTCAGATTCTGAAATTTAAAAAAATAACAATTCCTCTCCAAATGCTAACGTGACTAGCTTCAGTTTCACCCAACACACTCACCATCTTTGCTTTCATCTTTACCTACACTTGTTTATAACAGAAGTCCCGCCTCAGCTCTTCTGACCAATCACCAACGTCCTCCTCCATGGTTACATCCCGGCTCATTTCAAGCCTCTCAGCTGCTACATAAATTGAGTTTATTATTATTATTATTCATTTTGAAGGGTGCCTTGAAGAGACCCTGTGTGTTAGAAAGGGGTTGATGAGCTGGTTGTGAAGGGGTTCTGCAGGGAACGTTCTGGGACTCCCATGCAGCTGCAATCCAAGGAAGAGGGACGCTTTAAGGTTCCTCAAATCCATTTCACTTCTCAGGGTGAACTGCCGGCCTGTTTCTCTCTCTCTCTGTCTCTCTCTCTCTCTCTCTGTCTCTCTCTCTCTCTCTCTCTCTCTCTCTCTCTCCCCCCCCTCTCTCTCTCTCTCTCTCTCTTCCCCTCTCTCTCTCTCTCTCTCCCTCTCTCTCTCTCTATCTCCCTCTCTCTCTCTCTATCTCCCTCTCTCTCCCCTCTCTCTCTCTCTCTCTCTCTCTCTCTCCCCCTCTCTCTCTCTCTCCATCTCTCTCTCTCTCTCTCCATCTCTCTCTCTCTCTCTCCATCTCTCTCCCCTCTCTCTCTCTCTCTCTCTCCATCTCTCTCCCCCTCTCTCTCTCTCTCCATCTCTCTCTCTCTCTCCATCTCCCCCCCCCTCTCTCTCTCTCTCTCTCTCCCTCTCTCTCTCTCTCCATCTCTCTCTCTCTCTCTCTCTCTCTCTCTCCATCTCCCCCCCCCCCCCCCCCCCCCCTCTCTCTCTCTCTCTCTCTCTCTCTCCTCTCTCTCTCTCTCTCTCCCTCAGCTCCTCAGATCCTCATCCAGACGCCTTGGGGAAGAGAGCTGACATACAGATCTCCCCTGCTGACTCTCACAGCAGTTGGTCTTTGATAAAGCATGAAATGAAATGGTGTAACCGCCCCCCCCCCCCATCCCACCCCAAACACTGAATATATGTCTAAACTTCCCCTGGATTATTACAAACTCTTACAGAACAGTATGTGAACACATGCACAGACAGGATGAAGAATATTTAAGGTTCACCCGCTGCTCCACAACTCCACAACTGAGGTTCCTACTGGTCGAGGAGGTTTGAGAGGCTGTGTTACAGACAGGAATGTCTACAGAATATCAAGGGATTTTACAAATGGAGACACTTTACAGGAATATACCAGAATGAATTTTCCAACTTGCTTCCCAAATTCTTTGCATTAGATGGTGGTTTTCTGCTCAATTGGAGTAGAAACCAAACTGTAGAGTGCTTTAGAGCTTTTCTGAGCTGGAAAACAACATTTAACAAACCAGGAGTAATAATTTTTAGGTCATGGAAGTACTGCTACTGAGTTATGGAAAGCTCTGGAAAAGTCCAGGAATTAATTGTTTGTGTCTGTGTCTCTAAGCACAGAAAGGCTCGGTCGGATGTGTTTGTGTGGCAATGTTTACATTTTTGCATCAATCAATCGATTAATAATCCGTCACTCAGCGCCCGGTCCCATCCAGGGAGCGTTTCGGTAACACTTCACAATAAGGGTACATTAATTAAGGGTTAGTTAACTAACCCTTAATTAACAGTTAACTAATGTGTCTGGTAATAATTTACTAATGGTGTTCATGTTAACTAAGGTATTAATTTATACATTATTTAATAGTTTATAAAGATGACTATTAAATAATGTATAAATTAATACCTTAGTTAACATGAACACCATTAGTAAAGTATTACCAGACACATTAGTTAACTAACCCTTAATTAATGTACCCTTATTGTAAAGTGTTACCAATGTTTCATTCAAATGTAAGCAAATGTTCAAATGTATTTGGATAGGAGCTACTTTTCATTCACAAAATCATCTTTTTTTTTTATTAGGCAAAGTCTAGAAAACTTTTGAAGACACACATCTCCTCCGTGGATTATGTTGCTACACTTAGTTTACCATCTCAGAAATTTGGTTTGATATCATTTGGAGTTGCATGGAAGTGAATGATGTGTAAAGGTTGGGAAATAAATCACATGATAACTGTTTCTCTGATGACAGCATGTACAAATCCACAGTAATGTTTAGAAGGCAGCGAGGGGAAATGTGTTTAATATGCAGTCTGGCCTGATTATAGGTTTTACTGAGACTACAGACAGGTGAACATCTATCAGCAGATTCATATAGTGAAGCGGCTGAGGGCGTGTAGACAGGAAACCTCAGCCCATACTCCCCCTGGCTGCTGTAGTAAAGCCATAGCGTGTTATTTGATTAACATGCTGGAACATGTAATTAGCGGGCCGAGCCGGGCGCTCAGACAGGAGCCTCGGTGCATTCAGCCTCCCTTTCAACCTGATTAGCTCTGCAGGCATCAAAGAGAAGGCTTCATCACTTTGATCATATGGCGACAGAATGCAGCCATTTCATTATTAGGAGAAGCTCCTCATGTCACCCTCGTCCCAATACATCACATCCCTTCCCCCAAGTCTTCATCCTGTACTCATGTACACATGTAACAACAAAAGAATAAATAAATAAATAAGAAACAAACAAGAAAATCCATTAAATAGGCAAAAAAGAACAACAATTAGTAGCCAATATTACATGTACGGAAAAGGAGGAGGAAGAAGTAAAATGTATGTTGTCCCCTTTCTCTAATTAATGACATCATCAATATATCTATATATCTACATACATATATAAATAAAATCGTATTTCTGTTTCTTTTCCCAGCACTTCTCTCTTACATGATGATTCTACACTCAGAGGAATATTATCAGGATGCTGCGACTCTTTAATGTTTCTTGTAATGTTTGAGATGAAGGAATTTAATCTTATTCCCCTGTTGCACTTTAGGCTAAATGCCTAAAATATACAGTGTCACGTTAACACTGGCTGGTGGGTTAACAAAGGGAATAAGCACACACACATACACATACATACAGCCTCTTTCACACATGAAACCTGTAAAAGGCAGCAGTTTGTGTTGTTCACACCAGACTTTGCCTTTCTGCTTTTTTTAACCTAATGCTGCCGTCCGCACAACACTGGCAATACTGTTAAATTCCTCTGTCGTCATTTCCCGAAAATGAGGTTTAACTGCCGGAGTCGCTGCAGTTTGAAAACATGGAGGAGCTTCTCTTATTTCCACTTACGTCCATTCGACATTTATGCAAAATCCCTTCGTCAAAAAAAGCTGCAGCCTGTTGTCTCGTGGTTTTTGTATTTCCCTCCTCCGGTGTCTTCACAGAATAAACTCGTCTCCTCCTTGAGAGCTTTGTGATTGGCTGAACGTTGTGCTGCTCGTCCCGTTAACGTTCTGACGTCATTCACACAGACGGTCGATACAGAATTTTACCACTAACGTTACAACGGCTTGAGCGGTGAAATTGGCAGAACCGATTTACTGGTGTGTACTGGTGACACCGGCTCCTGTTCACACGTCTCCTGTGTCGTTACACTTACAGAACAGGCAGCGTGTGTGAGAAGCATGTTAGAGCCGAAATAGATTTTTTGTTATTGTGATTATGTAAATATGTAAATGTCATTTAATCTAGTTATATTGTTTGCATGCAGACATTATATGGGTCGAATTATTTAAGTATCGTTTATTTTGTTACATTTTTTATTGTATGACATAGCACTGTGGACAGGTAGAGCCATAGCTGCTGTTTGATGGCTGCAGGACCGCCCCTTTAATACAGGTGCGGGACAGCAAACAGTTTTTTGACCGCAGTGAAAATGTTTTGAATGTTTTTGTTTTGAAAGGCTAAACGCCAACAGATATGGATTGAAGAAGAATATTTCGTTAGGTAAAAACATTGTTGTGAATTTCGGAAGTGATTACATCTATCTTTTTTCAATAAATTTTGACTTTTGGACTTTACAGCGCTCTGGAGTTATTGGAAATGTTTGGATCACGCGAGTCGGAAACAATCCTACACCGCCACCACTGGAATCTAATTCTACATGTATGTAACAGGGTCAGTTCTGTCTGTAGAACTGTGTCAAGGCTTCTTCCCATTGGCTCAGATGAATGCATGTTTGCAGATACGAGGAACTCATGTTCACACACACACACACACACACACACACACTGTTATCATACATACCCCCTCTTGGCCATTAGCAGCTTATTGGGTTCTGCTTCAGTCTGATTGAAATCACAACATCCTGACATGATGACAGGCTAATGATTGGCCCCTCCCATCCATCATGTGTGTGTGTGTGTGTGTGTGTGTGTGTGTGTATGTATGGGGCTCTGGTGTTTGTATGTCTGTGATGTTCTTGTGTTGCCTATAGAGGTTTGTGTGTGGCCATGTTTGTATATACTGTTCCTGTAGGTCTGTATACAGTGTTTGTGTGTGTACATAGGTGTGTGTGTGTGTGTTTGTATATAGCGTTCATCTTGGTGTGTGTGGTGTGTGTGTGTGTCTGTGCATCTGCGTACCTCCTGTGTGTGTGTGTGTTTGTGTGTGTCCTTTATGTGTGTTTGTTCTTCTTTGTGTGTACAGACAAAGAATGCTGCATGCTTTTGTGTGTGTGTGTGTGTGTGTGTGTGTGTGTGTGTGTGTGCGTGTGTGTGTGTGTGTGTGTGTGTGTGTGTGTGTGTGTGTGTGACGGCCCTGAGGCTGTTAGGACCCTTTGAAAGGACTTGAAGGAGTCGGAGAAGCAGAGGAGCATCATCCGGCCTTATCTCCATCCACAGAGGAAGCTTCCGGTCTTTTCTCCTCCGGTGGTCCTGACCTGTCCACTGTGTGTGTGTGTGTGTGTGTGTGTGTGTGTGTGTTGAACCTCCCTCTGTAATAGATAGATATATAAAACATACAATAAAAAAAAACAAGAAAGATCACTTGAAAGATCAGCTGGTGTAGGCAGAGATGGAAACTACTAAAATATCTGAAAAGCTGTGACTTTGCTGAAATTTGACTTAAGTAGAAGTAAAATGATTGGTGAAAAAATCTGCTTAAAGAGGCATTAAGTAATCTGATCTCCACTTTAAGTATGTTGGCCTGTAATTGACAGCAATATAAATACTGGAAGAATAAAACTGCTTTGTCATTTACTTTCTTGGTTTGAGATCAAAGCTTTTCAGCCTTCAGAGCTGAAATGTGTTGAGTTGTATAAAACTTTCAACACATACTTAGGTAAAAATTAAATAGTTAGTAAATAGAGTAAATAGAGTAAATATAATTGTTACCTCCACCTTTGGATGTAGGCAAAGGTAAAGCACGGTTAGCCATTGCTAGTGCATTATGGGAATTATGAGCACGGTTGAAATGTGTCTGTCCAATCAGATTGCCTGGCTAAAACCAAAGCTAAAATTGGATAACATTAAAACCAACTGGCTGTATATGTCAAATCTGTCTCTGTAGCCCCTAATACATTTACATTTAGACATTTATCTGAAATAAGTTGCAGAACATCAAATAAGACAGTAAACAAAACAGTCTCTTCTTACACTGCAGCTGACATCACATTAAATCGCTCTTCATGCTCCTCATGCTTTATTTTCAGATATACTGTGGATGCATCAGACCTTCCGGCAGCTTGGCTGAAGAAGGAAACAAAGTTTCCTCGTGTGTCTTGTTCTCTGTTTACATCTCGCTTCACACCAGACCAACTGTGAAGAAAACAAACCTCCACTCAGCCTCTGCATGGTTAATCAGCAAATCTCCATCCATTATTCATACACTCATCAGACACTCGTGTCTAAAGACATGGCGGTCAGAGAGTGAGAGATGCTGGCTCCAGATGGGCTTCAGAAAGCAGAGCTGCTTGACTGCAGACACCCGGAGACAGGCAGCAGAAACATTCATGCAGATACAAACCTAAACACTACTGATGTAAAATTCAGCAGCTTTTTTAAGTTTGTTCAGTGAAGCAAATTAATCTTTTAATTCATTTTATTTGTTTGATTCAGCGATGTGTTGACAACCAGGAGGCTGCAGGACCATAAACAAAGCAGACCATCATCAGCCTCTACCAGCCTCTACTCTGCATCCTCCATAGTTTCTCCACCTGGTGGATCTGGAGGGAAATCTGCTGGATCGCTTTACGGCACAAAACAGGAAGAGGTTCTTCTTCTGTTCTTCCAGAGCAAACGGAGCTAAAGCTGAAAGAGTTTCTGGCAGCAGATGGTGGAAGGAGGGAAAGGAGCGATGGAGAAATCACTTCCAACATGTTGATCCTCTTCAGGGAGGAGGGAGGGGGGGGCAGGAAGCAACGGGGCTTATGGGAAATGTAGTCTCAATGTGGAGAAACACTAGAACTAACAATACTCAATCAGCTCATTGGTTTACAGTCATTAGACCAAGGTACCACTATGAATTTGACAATATTATATTGATGTTTAAAAATGCTACATGCTGCACCTTTAACCTTATTTTAACCAGGAGAATTGGACTGAGCACCATCTTGTCTTTCAGCTTCACACTGACACACATTCATACTGGGAGCTGCCCAGTTCAGCCACAGTGCCTTGCTCAGGGGCACGCTGACAGTTCCTGTTGAGGGGGAGGACAGTGTTTCCCATCATCTTTCCTCAGCTCAAAAATGTGCTAAAAGACTGTCAACTGCATCAAAAAGTGTGTGTCTGACAACAAACGCCCCTATCACCACAAGCGTAGTGGAACGGGACAAAAATCTAAAAACCAATGACTCAACCACCTGACATTTTTAGGTGAGACATCAGTGAAAGGCAGATTCAGAGTCAGTCATCGTCACCATTTTACATTTTGATTAAATCCAAATAACATAAATGACCTTTTGGGAATGAGATGCAATGCACATCATACACACACACACACACACACACAAGATGGGGAGAGAGCAACAGAAGCAGCAGATAGGTGCAGTGAGAGAGAGGTGTCAGTTTCCTCTCTGTGTGTCCCGGACGCTCGTGTGCTTCATTACGCTCGGGACCGGCTGTGGTCACGGAGGTGATGTGAGGCGCTCTGCAGGTCGGGACCAACAGATTTCAACCCTCATCTGACTATAAAAAACATTTACCATCTGTTACAGTCACCTATAAAATGCACCGTCATTTTTACAAATTAGGCGTTTAGCTGACAATCTGTTCTAGAGCGATTTAGAGTCCAACAGGAGAATCAGCTTCAATTCCTGGATCACTAACATTACAGGCAACCAACAGTAAGGAGGTCAAGGGTCAGAGGTCACAGAGCCCTGATAATATTACTGTGACCCTTGAATGGTCATGTATAGAACAGAAAAGTACTAGGAAAAAAAAATAAAAGCGAGGAGAAAGGAAGCAAGGATTTATATTTGCGGTGTCTGGTAGCTCTTTCCCGGGAAAACTCTTCTGCCGCACAGGAAGTGATGCGTTTTCCGGTTTGTTTGGAATAAACAGAAGAAGAAGAACTGGGTAGTTAGCATGAGCAGTGATAGCCACCATGACTGAACAGACGAAGAAAAGAGAAACTCAAACTGCATCAACAGAAAATCTAAGCAGAAACACCACAGTGAGGCTGAGGGACAAAGATGGAGACTGAATAAAAAAACACAATATATCAGAGGTGGGGACTCGAGTCACATGACTTGGACTCGACTCAGTTTGAATTGCTTGAGACTTGATGCATGAAGAGAAGACTTGAGACTTGACTTGACTTGGGTTCTGGTGACTTGGGACTCGACTCTGACTTGTACTTTGATGACTTGAAAAGGTTTCTAAAGTCTTGACTTGAGATCTTGTGTTTGTGTAAATGACTTAGATTGAAAGTGATGAGATTTGTTCCAGCGGACGACTGAATTTAAATTCTGTTTTCTGAATTTGTATGGAATGATTGAATTTATTGAAGTTGAAACTGATTATAGAAATCAAACTCATGATGCTCTTATCAAGTTTTTATCATATTAAAACCATATTGCATTGAAAAGTCCTAGATATTTAGTTTTCTTTAAGATATTAAATTGATACTGGACTCTTGATTTGTTCTGACTTGACTTGCTGTTCTACATTTAGACTTGAGACTTGACATTAATGACTTGGACTTGACTTGGTAATCTACATTTAGACTTGGGACTTGACTTGAGACTTGTGCCTCAAGACTTGAGATTGACTTGGGACTTGAGCAGAGTTGACTTGGTAAATAATACTGTGATACTTTATTAACCATGGTAGAAAAATCCTCTTTTGTGTTGCCCCCTCCTCCACAGAGGGGTCAGAGGTCAGAGGTCAGGGTCTGGAGCTGGTAGGGTTCAGTGCCTTGCTCAGTGACACTGCAGCAGGGCGGGTGTTTGCCGCCTCAGGGGTTTGAACCTGTGTCTTCTGCTTTAAGGACGGTCTCTTTAAACACCAGGCCTCCACCGCCTCCTGATGGATCCTGTTAGTGTTGGAAATTACAAGCAGGAAAACAGAAATCTGTGACAAATTCTGTTCTGAAAGGAATGCTGGCTGCTGGCTGCAGGCTGCTGTAATCATGTAGAGAGCAGGGAGTGTGTGTGAGGACGCGGACTGAATTTAATTTGTTTTGGGGGGCAGGGTGGTGGACGATTTGAAACGGTCTAATTTAGGAAGCGGCTGCAGAGACAGACAGGACACGAGTATTTGTGTGCTGGGTATTAATAAGTAATTTATGATCCAAATGATGTTTTTGCGGACGCAGTGATGGGGATGAAGACCTTAGAGGGAACTGATGGTATGGAGAGTTAAATAAATGATGGGGAGACTGACAGTATAACAGCCAGGCAGACAGACAGAGACAGACAGAAAGACAGATAAAGGTTCACTAAGAGGACAGAGGAACTGAGGGCAAAGAGACAGATAGACAGAGACAGATATTGGTTCCCAAAGAAGTCAGGAACAGGCAGATCGGCAGGAAAACAGAGAGACTGGCGGTCAAAATGAATTCAAAATGTCATCTTACACATCTGACTAGTAAATTCTTCACCGTTTCCAACATCCTTGTGTGATGGATTTTGAGTAGTTTTTTCTTTTTTCCTGACAAACACCACCGCCATCTACTGTTTGACGGCATACATTACGTTCCTACGTTGTTGAGAGAGAGGCGGCCGTGACGTCACACGTTGACCCCGACGTTGTTGTACTCTGGACTCCAGCGGCGGGGAAGTTAGCAAGCAGTAAGGACAATTCAACAACAAAATTCTGTAACTTAATACGGTATGTCATGGGGAATTATGCGTTTACTTTGTTTAATTTAACTTGTCATATGGCAGGAAGTGCGTCAACCTCAGGCGGACATGTTTAATTTGCTGCTAACGATATTTTTTTTACCTTAACTACTTGCTAATCCCTGCAGCCCCTCTGACTGAATGAGTGTACCTAACCCCCGATAAGAGAGAGAACTGGACGCCAAACTGCGTTCAAAATCTGACAGTCTAATATTTCCTTGCTTATTGACAAACGTACATGCGTAGTAGAACATACGTTAAGACATTTTACGAATCGTTAGGGTGTTCTGGTAAATTCGGCAATCGGCATACAGATTATCTACCATGCAGCACTTCATTTAAGTAACAATTAGTTCACACTGTTCCCTGTCGCCCTTCTGTTTATCTCGGTAGAAGAAGACAGGCGAGGCAATTTTAAAAGTTAACATTTTCTTTAAATAAGTGCTTTCTGTATGGGATGTATGCCGAATTGAAGAGTAGCTGCGAATGATTCAGGGAAGGTCTTGAGTCATATTTTATGCAGCATGTGCTCTTGCCAGTAAGCAAGGCCACATTAAACTCACAGATTATTGAAAGGACTTTGGCGTGACAGTCCCTGCATGTCAGATAGAACGGTGCGAATCGGGACCAGAATGTGTCATGTCTTTCCAGACATGCCTAATACGTAGCCTAATAAGGATGAATATTAAACAACCATGTATACGTGCAATTTCTACTTGTAAACACACGGTAAGTGATCATTACTAGAGACTTTACTGAAGAATCTGTCAGTGGTTTTGCTGGTTAGCTAACGGCTAACTTTGCTAACTTGCAGGCTTGCAGGAGTGGGCTGGTCTGGTCTGGTCTGGTCTGGTCCGCCATACTGTCCAGTCAAACCTCACTAAATTCACTTTTCTATTTTTGCATGCAGCCGTAAGCTGTCCACATGCATGGTAACGTTACTGTGAACCAGAGATTCAACAAAGTGGAGTTTGGAAGAGGCTTGTTGGGTCTGCAGCAAAATCTGCCAGTTTACTTACACTGTTACTGTTGTTGAATTCACTAGAAGTTTGAGAATGTATAAGAAGGACTATTTTGAGGTTTCATTCATAGGTTTCACTGTTATCTCCCCAACTAAAAGCTATATAATTATTTTATAAATCTAACTTCTAGTTGTAATTCTGACGTCTAACAACAAAAGTGTTCCCAGAAAACATCTTGGAAGGGACAAAATCCTTTAATCCTTGACCTGAGAAAGATTGGGACCTGTTGCTATAAACCACAGTGAAAGCAGTTGGGAAGACAGCTGTATAATATCAGTTGAGTGACAGTAATGATAAGTTCAGCAGGTGAAGTGTGAAAGGTTTTCTGTTATGTAACTCTCTGCTCTGGTCTCTGCAGATACAGATGGCTCTCACACAGGTCTCCTCCAACAAGTGTGCTGGTGGCTACCAGAAGGTTTTTGAACATGACAGGTGAGATCTGATCCTTACTTATCTTACATTCATAGAAAATATTCACACACCTGTGTCCTAAATTTTGGGATATTTGAGATTTTGGGAAATCATGACACACAATTCTGTTGTCTGAACTGATGAGAACAAGCTAATTTTAAATTAAATATGAATTGGTATGTCATTTCTACTGACATTATTTCACCCATTTTAACAGAAGAACGATTGGAAAACGGGATCCAGACATCCCATAATCCCAAAAAATGGATCCGTGTTCAATCTGAAAGCACTGGAATGATAACAACACTTTGTAAATTGTGTTGTCGGCCACATTTCCCACCAGGAACCATAAAGACTTAGAGATGCAGCACTATATGAGGCTTCATAGTGTTTGTTTGCTGTGTGTTTCCCCTGCAGCTCTGAGCTGAAGTGTAAGATGAAGTTTGCGGTTTACCTTCCTCCCAAGGCCGAGAGCGACAAGTGTCCCGTCATGTACTGGCTGTCAGGTGAGTCTCAGCCCAGAGTCCGGCCCCACACTGAGGATCAATACTCTGCTGCTTCAGACCGGTGATCAATACTCTGCTGCTGCAGACCGGTGATCAATACTCTGCTGCTTCAGACCGGTGATCAATACTCTGCTGCTGCAGACCGGTGATCAATACTCTGCTGCTTCAGACCGGTGATCAATACTCTGCTGCTTCAGACCGGTGATCAATACTCTGCTGCTGCAGGCCGGACCGCTGCATCACAACATTTATTTAGAAAAATGTCTCAAATAGATACATTTATTATGTTTAAAACTTTTTGATTGAAAGCCTTTTTCTTGTGAAATTAGGAACATTTTCAGCCTCTGGACTTCTTTTAGTGATTTATTAAGTTAAATAGCCTGGAAAGGGAAAATAAAAACTAAACTAATAAAAACTAGAAAATAAAAACATAATTTTTCATTGAGAGTCATTGAACAGTCAACTGTCATCTTGTTCTTGTGGCGCTGAGCTGTCTGTGAGGTCTTTATGTCTTGTACCATGTGTAACTTTGATATTATTTTGTTAAAGGGCCCTTATTATGCTAATTTAAATTATACTCTACATATATATATATATATATGTGTATATATATATGATTAATGTAAACATTATTAAAATTTGATTGTGTTTGCAGCATTTGAACTGAAAGCCTCCACTCAGCAGGTTTACCTCATTTGAATTAGAGGAGCCGCTGCTGTCGGCCAATCAGAGTCCAGTATTGTGACGACTTAGTCTTCACATTCATTCAGTTCAACTTTGAACTGCACACAAAAAAACCTGCTGAAGATCTGGAGCTGAAACGTGTTTGGTGATTTTAACTTCAGTCAGTAAAGACTTTTTAACTTTGTCACCTAATCAGAGAGCAGTTTTTCAAGACCTTCAGTTTAAAGTCAGTCTGGATCTTCAGACAGATGATGTTATTTTCAGTTTGTATTATTTATTGCCCGTTCTGAAGAGCGTCTGATCATGTGTTTGTTCATTAGAAATATAAAGTAACCCACACAGCTCTTTCTCTTGTTGTGTTTGTTGTTCAACTTCGAACTAAACTGCAGAACATGAAGAACATTATTCTGATCCTGAACCAGAGGAGATTTGAAAACAAAATCATGAAAACTGAATAATGTGAGACCTTTAATTTGCATGTACTGCAGACTGAGCACACCGACTGTTCATACAGTTCCATGAGGAGGTCTGTGATGAGGTCTGTGATGAGGTCTGTGATGAGGTCTGTGATGAGGTCTGTGATGAGGTCTGTGATGGCTCTGTGATGAGGTCTGTGATGAGGTCTGTGATGAGGTCTGTGATGAGGTCTGTGATGAGGTCTGTGATGAGGTCTGTGATGGCTCTGTGATGAGGTCTGTGATGAGGTCTGTGATGAGGTCTGTGATGAGGTCTGTGATGAGGTCTGATGAGGTCTGTGATGGCTCTGTGATGAGGTCTGTGATGAGGTCTGTGATGGCTCTGTGATGAGGTCTGTGATGACTCTGATGAGGTCTGTGATGACTCTGTGATGAGGTCTGTGCTGACTCTGATGAGGTCTGTGATGAGGTCTGTGATGAGGTCTGTGCTGACTCTGTGATGAGGTCTGTGATGGCTCTGTGATGAGGTCTGTGCTGAGGTCTGTGCTGAGGTCTGTGATGAGGTCTGTGATGGCTCTTTGATGAGGTCTGTGATGAGGTCTGTGCTGACTCTGTGATGAGGTCTGTGATGAGGTCTGGCTGTGTCTCTGCAGGTCTGACCTGCACCGAGCAGAACTTCATCACCAAAGCAGGAAGTCAGCAGGCTGCCGCTGAACACGGCATCATCATCGTCGCTCCAGACACCAGCCCACGTATGGACACACACACACACACACACACACACATACACACACACACACACACACACACACACACACACACACTTAAAAAATCTCTCTTAACAGTGCTTACAACTCTCAAACACTTTCAGAAATTACAGAAAACTTCAGAAAACTGCTAATGTCTCCCATCAGAATAATAACAACTAACAACTTTTCTACTTTCTCCATTTTCAGTCTGGTGCTTGTTGTTGTTGTTGTTGTTGTTGTTGTGAACTACCTGCTGCCTCTTCCTTGTTGTGATTTGTCACAAAAAAAAATAGGTCCATGTTGTATGTGCTCCTCTAAAACGACTGATGTTTCATTGCTATAAATTGGAAGTGTTGTTTAACTCTCTGATACACATCCAAGTGATCATAAGGTCAGTTCATCACCCACAAAACAAACTTATAATTAAGGTAAAAGAAAATAATAATTAAGATTTTTATTACCTTGGACTGCCGACATTGATGGATGTGCCGCATGTGTTCCCACACACTTCCGCAACTTGTGAGACCAAGTGAGAGATGTCGGAGCCTATAAAAAATTCACACATCCTACTTATAATTAACCACTAGGAGGCTGACATGAAGGTTTTTTCCTAGTCTGCAGCTTGTATTTCTGATAAATCTGACATGACCTGAACGCAGCATGAAGCCTCAGCTGTAGGACAGAAGTCAGTCAGTTACTGAATTTAATTTAAAAAAAAGATGCTGGCAGTTTGAAAAAAAAAACAAAGCAGGATAGTGTGAGCTCACAGTCGGTCCGGTCTTCTGCCGCCTCACCTCCGCCTTCCCTCCATCTCGGCGTCCCTTTTCTCTTCACGCCCCCGCTGACTCCTCCTCCTCCTCCTCCTCCTCCTCTTCCTCAGGCGGCTGCAGCATCGAAGGTGAGGATGAGAGTTGGGATTTCGGCACCGGAGCCGGTTTCTACGTCGACGCCACGCAGGATCCCTGGAAGACCAACTACCGCATGTACGCCTACGTCACCGAGGAGGTCGGCCGCCCGCACGCCCCCACGCTGAGCTGCTTCCTCTCCTCTTTCTCTCTTCCTCTTCTCTTTCTCTCTTCCTCTCCTCTTTCTCTCTTCCTCTTCTCTTTCCTCTCTTCCTCTTCTCTCTTCCTCTCTTCCTCTTCTCTTTCTCTCTTCTCTCTTCCTCTCCTCTTTCTCTCTTCCTCTCCTCTTTCTCTCTTCCTCTCCTCTTTCTCTCTTCCTCTTCTCTTTCTCTCTTCCTCTTCTCTTTCCTCTCTTCCTCTTCTCTTTCTCTCTTCTCTCTTCCTCTCCTCTTTCTCTCTTCCTCTCCTCTTTCTCTCTTCCTCTCCTCTTTCTCTCTTCCTCTTCTCTTTCTCTCTTCCTCTTCTCTTTCCTCTCTTCCTCTTCTCTTTCTCTCTTCTCTCTTCCTCTCCTCTTTCTCTCTTCCTCTCCTCTTTCTCTCTTCCTCTCCTCTTTCTCTCTTCCTCTTCTCTTTCTCTCTTCCTCTTCTCTTTCCTCTCTTCCTCTTCTCTTTCTCTCTTCTCTCTTCCTCTCCTCTTTCTCTCTTCCTCTCCTCTTTCTCTCTTCCTCTTCTCTCTTCCTCTTCTCTTTCTCTCTTCCTCTCCTCTTTCTCTCTTCCTCTCCTCTTTCTCTCTTCCTCTCTTCCTCTCCTCTTTCTCTCTTCCTCTCCTCTTTGTCTCTTCCTCTCTTCCTCTTCTCTTTCTCTCTTCCTCTTCTCTTTCCTCTCTTCCTCTCCTCTTTCTCTCTTCCTCTCCTCTTTCTCTCTTCCTCTTCTCTTTCTCTCTTCCTCTTCTCTTTCCTCTCTTCCTCTCCTCTTTCTCTCTTCCTCTTCTCTTTCTCTCTTCCTCTCCTCTTTCTCTCTTCCTCTCCTCTTTCTCTCTTCCTCTCTTCCTCTCCTCTTTCTCTCTTCCTCTCCTCTTTCTCTCTTCCTCTCCTCTTTCTCTCTTCCTCTCTTCCTCTCCTCTTTCTCTCTTCCTCTCCTCTTTCCTCTCTTCCTCTCCTCTTTCTCTCTTCCTCTTCTCTTTCTCTCTTCCTCTCCTCTTTCTCTCTTCCTCTTCTCTTTCTCTCTTCCTCTTCTCTTTCTCTCTTCCTCTTCTCTTTTCTCTCTTCTCTCTTCCTCTTCTCTTTCTCTCTTCCTCTCCTCTTTCTCTCTTCCTCTTCTCTTTCTCTCTTCCTCTTCTCTTTCTCTCTTCCTCTTCTCTTTCTCTCTTCCTCTTCTCTTTTCTCTCTTCCTCTTCTCTTTCTCTCTTCCTCTTCTCTTTCTCCCTCACTTTTCTCTCTTCCTCTTCTCTTTCTCTCTTCCTCTTCTCTTTCTCTCTTCCTCTTCTCTTTCCTCTCTTCCTCTTCTCTTTCTCTCTTCCTCTCCTCTTTCTCTCTTCCTCTCCTCTTTCTCTCTTCCTCTTCTCTTTCTCTATTCCTCTCCTCTTTCTCTCTTCCTCTTCTCTTTCTCTCTTCCTCTCCTCTTTCTCTCTTCCTCTCCTCTTTCTCTCTTCCTCTTCTCTTTCTCTCTTCCTCTTCTCTTTCTCCCTCACTTTTCTCTCTTCCTCTTCTCTTTCTCTCTTCCTCTTCTCTTTCTCTCTTCCTCTTCTCTTTCCTCTCTTCCTCTTCTCTTTCTCTCTTCCTCTTCTCTCTTCCTCTTCTCTTTTCTCTCTTCCTCTTCTCTTTCTCTCTTCCTCTTCTCTTTCCTCTCTTCCTCTTCTCTTTCTCTCTTCCTCTTCTCTTTCTCTCTTCCTCTCCTCTTTCTCTCTTCCTCTCCTCTTTCTCTCTTCCTCTTCTCTTTCCTCTCTTCCTCTTCTCTTTCTCTCTTCCTCTTCTCTTTCCTCTCTTCCTCTCCTCTTTCTCTCTT
>NC_136006.1:2909386-2931886 GCF_048128805.1 Centroberyx gerrardi | reverse complement strand
GCTGAAGTTACAGAGCTCTCTTATTACAGCTGTGTGGTTCAGGCTAAAACGATAACTGGGACTATTTTGTGATGAATAGGTGGAACTGAAATCACAAGGTTCCCTTATTTCCACAGAAATAACACTAAACCTTCTTTCAGATTACAATTATGCAAGTCTCATTGAGTTTCCATCTCCTGCATTTCTCTTTGGGCGAAACCATTATGGTTAAAATGATAGTCGGGTGTTTTCCTAGATATTTTGATCACGATTGTTTTGTTTTTTTACAATATTTTCATCAGCTTTTTAGCATTTTAACCAGGAAACATAAACATGAGGCAGACGACTATAAAGCTCAGTGTTTATCATAAGGAGTGAAATTTTCCTGAGCTTCATTTACCTTACGATATAAAAAGAAGAGGAAGAAAAGACAAAAAAGGGTGTTAGGATGAGTTGGGAGATCCTGCTGATAAAGAGGCGGCTGCAGAGGAGTCAGCATCTTTTATTCCACCGATAATCAGAATAAAAATGCCTCATTATAACCGCCTCAATCAGAATAAACCGGCTCATTCTGATTTAAATTTCGTTCTGTTTGAAGCGGGCGGTATAACCCGTTTATAATCTGTCTGATGGATAAAAGTTTGTGATGTGAGTGGGAAGATCATCACAGATAATAACTCAAACTAGAAAAGTCTCCTGGAGGAAATGTGCGGGCTTAAAGCTGGAATGAAGTCTGCAGGTGAAAGCATGTAGAGGTAATTGCTGAGAATAATAAAATAAATGATGGGACGTGTGTGTGTGTGTGTGTGTGTGTGTGTGTGTGTGTGTGTGTGTGTGTGTGTGTGTGTGTGTGTGTGTGTGTGTGTGTGTGTGTGTGTGTGTGTGTGTGTGTGTGTGTCAGGTTTTAGTTAAAGGGCAAAGAATGTGTTGCAGCTCCTCCGAGACAGATGAATCAAAAAAGTGACAAGAATGAAAAGTTCAGCTGCTCTCGAAGAACAAATTAGAAAGTTTTAACTTTAATTAAAAACCAACATGTTTCGGCTGCAGTGGCCCTCCTCCGACTCACAGGTTGAACGCATAGTCAGCTTTCAGTTTAACTAAACTAAACCCTCCCTCCCCCCCTCCCCCCCTCCCCCCCTCCCCCCCTCAGGCGTACGACGCCACGGTCCTGGCGGCGGCGTACCCCGGCCCACAGCTGGACATCCTGATCGATCAGGGCCGGGACGACCAGTTCCTGTCCGCCAGCCAGCTGCTGCCCGACAACCTGATCGCCGCCTGCTCCGACAAGAAGATCCCCGTCGTCTTCAGACTGCAGCCGGTCAGTTCTCACCCTGAGGAGGGGGGGGGGGGGGGGGGGGGGCGGAATCTGGGTCCAAAAAAATCTTCTGAACGTCTGCAATTCCCAAATCTCACAGGCTGAAATTAATTTCTTAAAGAGAGTTTGGTCCAAACTGGATTTAGAGCTGCAGGTAATCTTTGGTCCATGAATGAACTCAGTAAATCCTGCACACTCACATCTGGTTTCTATTAACAAAATCACCTTTCTTTAAACAATTTTAAAGTTCTTAAAAAATGTATGACAAGAAAAACTTGTGATGATGTGAATCGCAGTTTAAGTCGTGATTGCAATATTCTGTCAAATAATCTAAACTGGATTAGTTTGGAGGAACATTAGGGGGTTTTAGGATTGTAAATGCAGAAAAACTCCTGTAGAGGCTTCATGAATGCTGAGGGATCAGAGCTGAACCTCTGACCTGTGAAGGTTCTCCAAGGAACCATTTAGGAACCCTAAGGTGCTCATCAGCTCCCTCTGGCTCTTCGAATAAACTCTCTAGTTGAGTCGTTTTCAGAGTGTTCACTGCTGTATGAAGAGCAGTAACTGTGTGAATAGTGAACTGACAAAAATGACTTATTATGGTTATAATTAGTGTCTGAGATCTAAGCTCTGATCATAACCTTTGGCCTTTAAAACACACAGAAAGTAGTTACTTCAGTTAACCTTTACTAGGCAGTGTAGTGTAGTGGTGATCACTGGAGAAGAAGTTCATGAGTTTATCCTGCATTATATATTATACAGTAGAACCACATTATTATATTGTAATACAAAAACTGAAGTGTCTCTCAGCCAGCTAGTGAACAGATCATTGTTTGTCACGTCAGCTGAAAACAGCAAAGTTGAAGCATGCAGCAGTAAAAAACAATCATGCAGTAAAAAGTGGGACTTCCATAATGGCTTTATCTGTATATATACAATACACACACACACACACACACACACACACAATGCACTAATACGATACACAATGCAACAACACGTGATTTGTCATGTAAGTGCAAACACATGAAGACACACCAACACAGAAGTTTCCTCAGGATTTCATGCCTCTGGTTTTAATAATCCTGATTCCCTGACTGGTTCTGTTGAGTCTCATCTCTGCCACACTCCTCTGCTGCCCCCGTGTGGCCAGACAGCTAAATTACTTATTTTCTGCTGAGTGTGTTGCTGGTTATTTACTAGGGCTGAACGATTTTGAAAAAATATCTAATTGCGATTATTTTGACTGATATTGCAATTGCGATATGATTTGCGATATTAGAGGGAATGATAATTTTTACATCATTATTCTCATTTTCATTGAAAAACATTAAAATGATTATGGTGTGATTTTTGTGGGGATCTGTACCAAACAAAGATGTTTTCTTAAGTCTGTAGAATATGATGTGTAGGCAGGACGTCTCTGCAGCACGACAATATTTCATTTAAAATGGTATTTTGACACATTTCACCTTTAACAAATATTGCGCCTCCTGCGATTTGAAAATTGCAGTAGGCCATATTGCGATTTCGATAAAATTTCGATTAATTGTTCAGCCCTATTATTTACTATTTAATTTTCTGTCTCAGCAGGACAAAACTTCTGAACAGATTTCCATGAGATTTGGTGGACAGATAGGAACAGCCGATTAGATTTTGGTGTTGATCCAGATCTGGGGTTTCCACCAGTAGAGGAGAATCGAGTTTTAGCCGTAACTGTGAAACTAACAGAGTGACGGACTTGACGGGACGTCCCGCTCTAAACCTGCTCGTCTCCTCACTGAACGTTTCACACAGAACCTGAGATATGAAAACACTGACGTTGTGTCGTGTCCCACAGGGTTACGACCACAGCTACTTCTTCATCTACTCCTTCATCAACGACCACATCAAGCACCACGCCAAGTACCTGAACGCCTGAACACCTGAGCACCTGAACGCCTGAACGCCTCACCACCTCCCAGCAGCACTCTGTTCTCACCTGGTTCACATCAGTCCTCTTCACTTCTACTCAACCTTCCTGTTGTTCTGCTTTTCTCCTACCAGTTTTTTTTAATGCTGCTGTCCAACTGTAAACAGACTGGCCTCTCAGCATCTGAACATCAACCTGGTTCCCAAGTCAACAAATGACCTAAACCCGTATTTAATGAGATGAAGGAAAAGTTGAAAGGAAAAGTAGTGTTCTTGACAAAACTCTCTTCTCTCTTCTTTGTTCCTTCAGACTAAACAAACTTAACTTCTGGCATAAAGCTCTTATCAGAAAGACTTATGAGTGCAACAATAGAATAAACTTCAATTCTCAGCATCAAGTAGTAAGGAGTCTGGTCAGAGCATCAAAGAAAATATTCCTGTTTCTGCAGAATGATCATGTGAAATGTTTTTTTTTTGCTGTGAGGCTTTGTGTTCGTGTTTTGTTGTGCAGGATGTGTGTCAGTGTGAGGAAGAGGCAGAAAACTTGAAGCGAATCACAACAACAGAATCCCGAGGTTCCTGTTCAGCTGTATTTTTCAGAATAAAAGCCTTGGTTATTATTAGTTTTTGTGTTTTGTTTTTAGTGGATGTGTGTAATTGTGTCTGTGAGTATTGAACGCATGCCCAATACAGTGAGCTGTTCAGCAGTGACAGAGACCAGACTACCCAGTCTTATTAAACTCTTCTTCTGTGGTGTTAGTAAGAGCTTCTGTCCTCATCTGGGATCAAACCCCCACTCAGGTGCTGCAGACCCACCAGCCTCTCAACCCACTGAGCTGCTTCCTTCATCTCAGTTCAGTAGCTTCTAAACACAAACTCCCAGTGTCAGCTCTTGCATTGCCCGCACAGAAATAGACATGAAAACAGTGAATTATGGATAAAAGTGCTTTAAAAACCTCACAGAGCCTCAGTTTTTCCTCCTGGTGAAACTCTTCATGTTCAGACGGCTGCAGGTGACGTGATCCAGAGAGCTGAGGCACACGTTTTAATACAAAATCAAGTATTTTCATTTACATTTTTTTAGGCCTGGTTTTATTTTTCTCAAATCCACAAACTTTCAGGAACCAAAGAAAAGACGCATCTGTTTGTACAGATGAGGTCTTTACTGAGAAAGTGATGAAATACAGTACAGTATATACAGTATTCACAGCAGTTAAGGCGACATTAAAGGGACATTTCATGCATGTAAATCTTGAGTTGCTGTACAACAAATTACACAAAGGTACACAAAGAAGTACAAAAGGGTATGTTACATCCAAATTTCAACAAACCTGAACAGAAGTCACATAAAAATAAATCTCCTCCCGGTCAGAAAAGTACAAAACTGTGGTTCCAGGCTGCTTCTGGACTATTTACACAAGTGGAAACATAGAAAAACGACGCCGCTAACGCTCAGCAGGCAAGTCTCTTCACCACATTTACACAATTTACATCAGAGTGAAGTCTGTTCAGTACGATCTCAGTTCAGATTAGAAGCGAGTCCTTTTCGGATTTTCTCAGTTGCCAAAACAAAAAGATATAAATACATAAGTTTAAAGTGCAGATTACGTCAGGCCAGCAGTTTGGTTTTATTGCCTCTTGTTGTGACACTGAGTACAGTACTTGTGTTTTTGGCCTTAAAGTGGAAAACTAAGAACTGTGCATAATGTTTATCTGGGTAAAATCTATAATTATATCGAGGAATTGAAATGTGTGTTATGGAAATTATAAACGGGCATAATTTAAATCATTATAACACAAACCTTTCACCTGCTAAACTAAAACATCCGTCTGATCCTGCTTCAGTCTCCTTCTCTCTCACAGCTGCACCATCATGGCTAAAAACATATTTCTCTTAGTTTGTTCAGTATTACAATAACGATTATTATGATTATTATGACATCACAAAATGATATTAAATGTTTCAATATTGCAGATATGCCAATATTCCACAATCAGTCAGCTTGGAATATAAGGTTTTATCGGCCGTTTTTTTTTTTTTTTAAAATCAGAATTCAAATGATGTTTGAATGTTACTTTATGCTTGTGTAGTGTTATTTTTTTTTTTTTAAATTGAGAAATTTTGAAATTTAAAGAGAACTTAGCTTAACTATTTAAAAAGATAGAAAATATATATAACAGTTTAGCCAGATATTACATCAAATTTTGATGCTCGGTATCCCTACAGAATTATATACTCACCCAGATAAAAACTCCAAGCTTACAAATGATCAATTGTGGAAACTGAAATCGCGATATACAATTACATATGATTAACATCGCTGCTCTGGTTTCTCTCCTCAGTCTGAACACGAGGAAATGTTAGAAACTAAAGGAAGGCAGACATGATGTAATGTAAAGGTTGCTGCCAAGAGGAAAAATAATACTGTTATGACAGAAAATAGTGGAGAGTTTAACTAATCAGATTGTTCTTTTTCTTTAAACACTTTCTTTTCTTTAAACACTTTAAACTGTTACACTGTTATTTCTTGATCAAGCCATGCAGAGTGTTGAAATAGGTGAACATATATTATTTAAAGGATATACAGGTTAATGTGGCAGAACTGGATTATTCAGCATTTGATTTTAAAGCCTGGTGATGTGAGTTCATACAGAACGAATACGCTACTCTCCAAAAACAAACCCGACCTGCACAAACCAGCTTCACGTCACGCGACACGTCACTTCTCATCAAAACTATAATCACATGATAGGTAAATCCTCGTGATAAATCATATGTACACAGGCTAAAGTACATTTAAATAAAACCTTTGTCTATAGTTTTCTCCTCAGAGGCGTTAGAAAACATTTGTTTTGGCAACTGTCAAATCCATCCAGTGAAAACTTCATTTTTACTGCTGAATCTTTAGTAGCTTAAGCTTTGGATACCAAGCTGCATAATAAGTACAGAGAAAAACCTCAGACTCTGTCGCTCACACAGCCGACTGGTCAGAGTGTCAGACTGTGTGTGTCTGTGGCATTAAGAGAAGCAGGACACACTCACACACCTGCATGAAGTCTGCATTTTAAAGGGGCAATAAGTACGATTTTTACTGTCCCACAGCACAAAAGGACTGAAATATCTGCGCGGGTTTGTTCAATCAATACCAATCAATACCAATGACTCAGCTGCTGAGATTTCTGACCGTCAAAACTCACTTTCTCCACACACTGGAGTCTCAGCAGTCACAGCTCAGTACGAAAGCTAAAAGCTTCGTTCTCAAGCCAAACAAAGACCCTGACCAAACAGTTTTATTATCATGGTGATCTATTCGCTCTTCACGAGACGTTTCTGTTGCGTATCTGCTCTATTTAGCTGACTTGCTAACTCTATCGTGAAAATGTGACTTTGTGTCACTTACAGGCCACCGTAGCTTCTATCGACGTTGTTGCACTTCCTACTGGTCGCCTGTAGAGGTCGATAAAGACCATAAATTACTTAATGCCCCTTTAAAGTCTCGGTTGGTGGCTGGTCAGCATCACCACAAAATTCAAAAGGCCAACCGTCGCCTCCCTTTTTCACAGGACCCAACTTTACTATGTCACACACACACACACACACACACACACACTAATACTGTTGACGTAGCAGGCTATGGAATGAAGCATCAACAGTGTAGTAAACCCACAGCGACCCTGAGTCACATACACACTAACCTTGTGTAGCCACACCTCCGTCCCAAATGAGCGTCTGGAGGAATTTAAACCCAGTAGTTGGTTAGAAAAGGGGCGGAGACTGTTCCTTTCCTAATTGCCGGATCGCTAAAATAACAATACAGTGACTCTGTTTACTTCCTCACTTGGGTAGGACACATAGGAAGCTTCCTTTTAAGGTTCCTTGTTCTGGCCAGTTTCTAAGGAAGCATACAGTGGTTCCTCAGGAGGAGGAAACCCCACGACACCTCACACCATGAAGAAGAAGAACAAAACCTCCCCAACATCTGTTAAAATTAATGGAGGATGGAAGTCCCCGCTTCAACAAAATGTTTTCCAAAATGAACATTTGACTGCAAAAAATAAAGTTTTAATTCATTTTTCTTTTTTTTTTCTTTCTTTTTTTGTAGTCAGTTGTTTCTGGAAAGCCACTGACATGACTTAGCGGTTGGGCAGGTCAGAGCGTAGTTTAGCTAGCTAGCGATAATGTTGCTGCTGCAACAGCCTGTTTAAAGTCGAGATGAAATGAAAAATGCCTTTTTAACCCTTTTAGATCACATCCCCGGTCATATTGTGCACCTATTTAACAATATATGCCAAAAAAAATACCAAAAATCAATTTCATTGTATTCTTATATCAAAATTCAATCATGTTTTCTTCCTGTAAAACAAAATATGCCGTGTGCTTACGTAAGCATGCCCGTAACTAATTTCAACCAATAATATCATGACATCCACCCATCAATCAATCTTCAACTTTTAGCGCACAGAGCTAAGATTCATTAGTTAGCTAGCTAGCAGCAGCACGGTACTTCGGTGTGTCTTCGGGTGTTATGACACGCCCACTTTTCAACGTTCAAATCAAATTCCTCCCAACGTTACGTCCCGCCTGTCTTTCCTGTTTCACTCGGAAATACGTCACGATACGGAAGTTAGATACTCTCGAAATGCCGTTTCATCTCGACTTTAAGGCTCAGTCTGATGGTTGATAAATGAACCGGTTGCACAGTATCCAGTGTATAGAAAACCACATAACTTATTTTCCATAGCCAACATGTACACAAAGTTAGCCGGCATGTTTTTATAAGTTCTTGAATGAGTTTTAAAAAAGCAGTTTGATCAGACTGTGTTGGCAGAGTGAAGCGTGAGCTGCAGTCACATGACGAGGCCGTCGTTCCCTCTCTGCTGCTACAGGCAGACAAGGAACCTCGTTAGGAAGAGTTCTAGTTAGGTATCAAGGACATAGGAAGCTCCCTTCCAAATGAGACGGAGCCAATAACTTGAATTTACTTGGCAAAGTAACCTAAGCTAACGATGGAAACCTGTTCTACCAGGACAGAAAAAATAAACTGCAGTTTCTGGGGGTTTGTGCGAGAATCTTATTTCAAACTCAGAGCCAATCAGAGCGGCCCGTGGCTCAGTGACGTCTCGCTGTCCCACAGTTTATGATGAGGATTTCTCCAGACCTCCGTTGTTGGAGCCGGAGCCGTGGCTACACCAGATCACACACTCGCTCACGACATCCTCTCCATCCTAACGATACAAAAATTAAATACACAACTCCAATATTTATCAAGTGTCTCGCAGTATGGAAAGCGAGGAAGGATCATATCTGCCTTTAAAATATGGTCAAAGGGGCTCGGTCGACGCTCAGGGTCAAAGGTCAGTGAAGTAATGATGCCCCCTCTTGGGTTTATTGCTCCAATCAGTTGATAGCTTGTTAGTCAAGACTTTTCATTTAAATTATTTATTTTAACAGTGTATGAATTTATTTCTGTCTCTCTTTATCACAACAGTATTTACAATATGGATCGATCTCAGAAAAACACCAGATCTAAAGTGGATTCATTTGTATTGAAGAGTCATGTTGAAGCAGTGTTACAGATTTTGACCGTTATATTCAAATAGTTGACGACATCCTTCTGTTATTGGTCAACTGAGAATTTCTTTAGTGTGGGGAAAAACTGAAGCACTCTTCAGTCTGACTGCATTTACACAGAAGTCTGCTTTAAACGAGCCAGATCTAATGTTTTTACTGGTTTAACAAGGAAAAAACTTTTGTCTTAGGGTTAATAATTGATTTTCTCAGCTGGTTCTGGTGTCAAACCGACAACCTTCAGTTCACAAACCTGCTTTTTGACCGGAGGGTTGTTGGTTTGAATGCCAACGATGCAACCTGCCCTTCCTCAACATCTACTACCAAGGCAGGGTGGAAGAACGCTGGTTAAATAAAGGTTAAAAAAGGCAAATAAAGGCTAAAAAAAATGCATCAGGTTTTCTTGACCAGTATAAATCTGAGAGGCTTGATAAATATGGATTAGCGTCCCCACTGCGATCGATTAACACTGACTCAAACCTAGTGTAGGGACATGCAAAGAGCTCCACAGAAAAGTCATGGTAAAACATTATAAAATATACAGAATTATACCTAAAATATATTAGAGAAAAATATTTTTGGGATATTTCTTTTTGAATGTATACAACAACCCAAAAACCTATCTTGGCTTATCATTATATCATAAATACCTGTATGTTTAAATAAGAAATGTAGTTAAAAGTTGTCTCCCACTACTTTAAGACGATAGTATTTTGGTAGTTTTCTTCTCTTCAGAGTGCTGAGAGCAGTAAGTGGCATTTATAACACGAGAGTGGAAGTCAAATACTCACACAGTCCAGTAACACTACCTGAAACCTGGGTAGAGAGAGAAACCCCATACCTGCTGGTGAGAGGCTTCATTTCTGAAATCATCTAAATAAGTGTGCATGGAGAGGAAGATTGGCAGAGTTTGCACTTTTTAGGACAATCCTGCTGAATGACCAGTGGGCAGTTTGTTCAGATTTAACACTAGAAAGGAGAAGCCAGTCAACTGACTGCTGTTTTGAATTTTAGAATTGAAACAAATCTCAGATTTCAAAATGCCCCAGTATCCATTTTCTGTACCAGCAACCAGCGATATATTTTCAAAATCACACAAGGAAACAGTGGTTGGAATTGTGTTTACGCCCTTCAGCTGACAGTTTGTTGGCCTTTCTAGTGTTAAAGAGAGGGAAAGGAAGCAAGTTCACTGCCCTTTCCCCTCATTTCCCCCCGAGAATCTCCAGATATCACTTGATCCACGATGGGAAAACACTGCAACCTGCCAAACACTGACACATTTTGGCTTTCACTATTCTAGCAGCCAGTTTGGAGGTAACCACCCATCGTCTGGAGGCTCTGTTCCACAAATCTGCCTGACTGGTAAAATAGTGAGTTTTAATATGCATAATCCACACTGTGACAAAGCGGTGAATCTGCTGCCCTGCTAACGAGGAGGAGGCCGCCATCCTTCTTCATCCAGCCTCGGGTCCCTCTGATGGACAAGTAATGAAATCCACTTCTGATGGGTTTAGTTCCCTCGCTCCATTTTGCATCCCTCGTTAAATTAAAGCACTCTCTTACTAGGAAGGATGCAAAATGGCCCCAGCGGCGTGAAAGCGGAAGGAAACATCTGGACCCAGGTTTGTGAGTGTGTGTTGTGTTTGTCCGTCCCTCTCCATCCTCTCCATCCTCTCCTTCCTCTCCTCCTCACGTGAACAGCGCCTGCTTGGTGCAGGTCTCGTCCACCAGGGCCTGCACCGTGATGCTCACCTTCACCAGGCCCTTCTCCTCCAGGATGTGGTGCGGAAGACACAGCTTGTCCTGCGGAAACAGATCCAGGAGGAAGGAGAGAGAGCAAGACAGAGGGGGAGGGATGGAGGGAGGGAGGGAGGAGAGAAGGGAAGGAAACAGGGAGTGGGGAAGGGTGAAGAGGAGGGAGGGGAGCGTAGGACCAGAAGAGGCAGATGAGGAGAGAAGTGCAGCACAGGACTTTAGGCAACACTTCTGATTGTATCGTGTAACTGTGTGTGTGTGTGAGAGTGTGTGTGTGTGAGTGTGTGTGCAGTATATGTGAATACCTTAGACATCACATCGCAACGACACTGTAAAAGAGCAAACAACGTCCCTAAACTGTGCATTTATTACCTCAGTCTGTCACACTGTCAAATATCATACACAAGTCATAAAAATATCCCCCCACACGCAAAATCCATCCACATCAGCACTGAAAGAGTTAAAGAAAACAAAACAATATGGCAAATTTGTGCAGGTTATGTGCCAACAAATCTAACGGCAACTGAGTATGTAATATTTAGGATTAATTCACAGAATTTGAATGAATAAATCATGAAATCAAAAGTCACAGAAAAGAGTGATGGTTGCTGTTTCCTCAGCATGACAGAGGCAACATCTTGAACATTACACCGGCACCTGTGTTAAACCTCGTAACATTTGGTGTCCCATGCATAATCTACACAAGGCAATTGTTATTTCCGTACACAACATCATCAAAATAAATCAAATTAAATACCAAAGAAAATGACATTTGCATCCATTCAATTTCTGTGGATTAACCCAGCAGCCAGTTTGCAGGCAGGCGTCATTTTCAACAATGTTACTGGAGTTGCAGCGGACTCAATGTTTTAAATCCCATTCAACATTACCGAGAGAGCAGTGCTAATCGTCTACGTATCAAACCCTCAAAGATAAACAGCTTAAGAAGACTAATATATTTAACCTTATACAATATAATTCATCTAGTGTCTATAGCCCTTCAATGTTCTCCAGAAACCTCCAGAAACAGTCACTTTGCATATCAAGATACAGTAGAGTTGGTTGTTGTGAATTAAAAGAAGAAGTAATTTGTAGCCAGTATCGTCCACGTCCGGGTGCTTGAAGAGGAGAACTTATGAAAACAAAAATAAATACACAAACTCCACATTTTTCTGCAGTTTCAAAACATCATAGTACTCAAACACCATACGTTTATAAGTTTAAAAAATGATTAAAACAAATTAATACTCAAAATTACTTCTAATAACCTGAAACCGATTTAAATAATCAAACTAATGAAATATGGCTTCCATTTTCTCCCTACCACATCAAAGTACCACATTAAAAGTTAAAAAATATTAAGTGTATGTGCCGGGCGGAGGAATGATGAAACACTGAACTGCACTCAGGAAGCATGTGCTCGATCAGTCACTTCAAGTCGATAACTGTAGTTACTTTCGACAAAACAACTACAACTTTTAAATGTACTGGGAATCATTTGCGTGAAGATCTCATACTGTATTTGTATATGATGCAGATGAAGCCTATCAATAAGATATATTGTGATATTTCTGGAATGAATACACTGTGGGAACAGGAATAACTGAGACCGTCCTTCATCCTGGGTCTTGTCAGCTTCCCTGAACACCAACTCTGCAGTGTGTGTTAAGGTATCATGAGTGTCACAACAGGGTTTTTAGGAGACTTAACCCTCCGGCGGCCATGTTGGAGGTCCTCAGCACTTTGGCAACAGTGGCTGAAACATATGACTTGACCGTCTCAGAATAATTCAGTAGACGTGATTCATTTCTGTGCTGTTTTGAACTGATCATTTCACTGCTGATACATCTAATCGATTTTGTGTTTAGCTAGGTTAATGTCAACCAATTGTTAGCTACAGTAGCTAACCATAGTATCTGGTCAGCTAACATCACTGTCTTGTTGTTAACACATCTGATTAGCACACTAGCTAACGTATCTAGCAGCAGCTAGCGTTAGCGTGTTCACATTAACATCAGTGTGTTTGCCGGCTAGTTAGCTAGCTAACAGTTTGTTCAGGTTAACTGAGCTGACTCTTCTCAAGCTACAACTCAGAGTGTTTTGGAGTAGAGACTAGGGCTAAAGACAAGACAGTTTACTGTGTCACAGTAACCAAATCCACCTTATCACACTATTCACTTTTACTGAGAACGTTACTGAATGGATCTACAGCCACACCACAACAAGCTGACTCAGCTGCTCTCTGTTTCTAGCTGCTTCGTAGAGATTTAGACTTTATTTGCATACAGCCAGATCTTCAATGGACCTCCATGATGGCGCCAAACGTGGTTGCTAGGAGATTTGTGATGCAATGTTTGGAGAGGAGTTACAAATGTTTGCAAGGGACACACCGCCATGTTGGAAAAGGTTATCGTCTCCTCCTCCATGCCAAAACCTGGTGGCTCTATGCTAGGCTGTACTGTGCAGAGTATGTTTTACAGGAGAATTTGAACACCCTGCTACCAAATTTGCTTTGTTTTGTCAGGGAAGAGGAGGCAGTAATGTCACTTTGTTATCACTCATCCAACATGGCGGTATCTCTCTCGTAGCCATCGGTAACCATTTTCTAAACATTCCCTGACAGGCCTCGGTGGATTGAATATGACAGAGTTTTGTTGTTGATCTGTGATTCAGTTCCCATGGGTCCGACGGTGAGCAAAAGAAGAATTCGATCCTAAACTTTTTCAGCCCAGGACCCAAATGATATGGTCTCATAAATAAAGCACCTGTGTCCTGGGCAGATAAAAGTCTCCCTGCTGTGCGACACGTTGATAAGACATCAGTGAGTCGATGACTTCAAGTAACCTACTGCTCCGTACGTCCGGTTCCCCGCAGAGTTTCTGTGTCATTTTATTGCAAAAACACAACACTTCTATGAGTCGGTATTTTCCCCGGCAGGAGGCGAGGAGAGCGAATCAAACAGGGAGGAAGATAGTAGAGGAGGACAGGCGAGGGAGAGGCTGCGAGAGGAGGGAGGCGTTGGCTCATGCTAATGCTGCATTCATGTCATATGGGACGGACGGTACATACGAGCTTCCGGCTTCTAAACAGTGTTCATGTTAGATTTAAAGTACTTGGAAACTCAGGGTTTTGGCGATGGAGCCCGATTTCTCTGACTTTCTGAATGCTGACATCACCAACAAGGAAATACCTGAAGTCAAGTGTAGGGAACGATGTATTTCTAATAAAAAATGAGTCATTTTGTGATCACAACTCTTAAAACGCGATAGCAGGACACAACTACTTTTTGAGTTTTTGTTTGTCATGTTTGTTAATGATCAGAAGTAACGAAAACTACTAATCATGAAAACTAAAACTACAATCATGGCTTTCTGTTGGTTTTTTCCCACGTGACATGAATGCAGCATAAGTGCAGAATAGGAAGGAGGAGCCTGCAGAAAGGGGGGCGGGGCTGGCAGGTGATTGACAGGACGCCGTTGCTTCAGTTACGTCAGCTCGCTCCAGCTGTAGGCCACGAACAGCAGAAGTAGGCAGAAGATGTGCACCAGGCTTGAGCCAATCAGGTCCCAGATTTGCCAGGCCGGAGGCGGGGTTTGAGTGGTGGCAGTGACCAATGAGGGAGCCTCTGACGCCCCGGAGGCGGGGCTCGGAGTTGGGCTCGCCTCTTCCCGCTTCCTGTCTGGAGGGGGCGTTTCCAAGGCGACCAGCGCCCGAACCGAGGCGCGAACCGGCCGCAGGCGGCACTGGATGATGTCATACGGCGAACAGAGAGAAGACTGGCGCCCCCATGAGGGAGGGAGTGAGGGAACGAGGGAGGGAAGGAGGAAGGGAAGGAGATAACAAGGTAGGGCAGGAGGGAAGGAAGGAGGGAGGGAGAGAAGGAGTGAGGAGCCGAGGAGGGAAGGAAGGATAGGGAGGGAGGAAGGAGATAAGGAGGGAAGGAAGGGGGAACAAGGAAGGAAAGGAGGATGGAACAAGGGAAAGGGGGAGGGAGGAAAGGAAGGAGGAGAGAACAAGGGAGGGAAGGGAGGAGTGAAGGAAGGAGGAGGGATGAAGAGAACGAGGGAGGGAAGGAAGAAAAGAGGAGGGAAGGAGGGAACAACGGAGGGATGGAGAGAAGGAGGAGGGAATGATGAGGGAAGGAAGGAGGAGGGAAGAAGGGAATGAGGGAGAGAGGGAGGAGGAAGGGAACAAGGAAGGGATGGAGAGAAGGAGGAGGGAATGATGAGGGAAGGAAGGAGGAGGGAAGAAGGGAATGAGGGAGAGAGGGAGGAGGGAGGGAAGGAAGGAGGAGACAAGGGAACGAGGGAGGGAGGGAGGTGGCAACAGAAGAGGGAACGAGGGAGGGAGCGAGCGATAGAGGGAGGGAAGGAGGATGGAACAGGAGAACAAGGGAGGGAAAGAAGGAGGAGAGAAGGAAAGAAAAGGAAAGGGGAAACAGGGGAAATATTTACCAAGAAAGGATGACAAGGAGGAACAGAAAAGCAGAGGAAGGGAGGAGAGGAAGAGGAAATGGTGGGAGATGAGTAGAAGAGAGGGATGAAGTTAAGGGGAGAAAGAGGGAAAAATAGACGACAAAAGAGACAGCAGACGGAACAAAATCATGAGAGAGGAAATCGAAGAAGAAGAGGATTAGAGCGAGGGAGGAAGTGTGTCATGATGTGATGACAGAACCAGAGAAGAAGAAGGAAGGGAACAGACAGAGGTAAACAAACCAGGAAACCAAAAAGCACAGAGGGAGTTAAAGATGATCCAGAGGAGATCGAGAACAGATAGAAATATGAAAAGTGACAAAAAAATAAGAAGGAAAATGAAAATAAATGGAAAAAAATTGGAATTGGAGTGCAAATGAAAGGAAGAACACCAACGAAGAAGAGGAGAAAGACGTGGTGCGATCCAGCCGGAAAAAAACAGAGAGAAAAAGAGAAGGCAGGAGGTTAACCAATGGGCACAGAGGTCAAGGGTCACAGACAGAGTGTCCATGTGAGCGGGAGGCGGGGCGGGGCAGGTGTGAGTTACCATGGCAACCAGCAGGGATGCTTACTGAGAGGATGGAGAGAGACGGGACCCACTCTTTCTTATGCTTCTTAGAAGTCGCCATACATTTCTTCCCACTACTTTACCTCTGCTTTACCTCTACTTTACCTCTACTTTACCTCTGCTTTACCTCTACTTTACCTCTACTTTACCTCTACTTTACCTCTACTTTACCTCTGCTTTACCTCTGCTTTACCTCTACTTTACCTCTGCTTTACCTCTACTTTACCTCTACTTTACCTCTGCTTTACCTCTGCTTTACCTCTGCTTTACCTCTACATTACCTCTGCTTTACCTCTGCTTTACCTCTGCTTTACCTCTGCTTTACCTCTACTTTACCTCTGCTTTACCTCTACTTTACCTCTACTTTACCTCTGCTTTACCTCTGCTTTACCTCTGCTTTACCTCTACTTTACCTCTGCTTTACCTCTACTTTACCTCTACTTTACCTCTGCTTTACCTCTGCTTTACCTCTGCTTTACCTCTACTTTACCTCTGCTTTACCTCTACTTTACCTCTGCTTTACCTCTACTTTACCTCTACTTTACCTCTGCTTTACCTCTGCTTTACCTCTGCTTTACCTCTACTTTACCTCTGCTTTACCTCTACTTTACCTCTGCTTTACCTCAGCTTTACCTCTACTTTACCTCTGCTTTACCTCTACTTTACCTCTACTTTACCTCTACTTTACCTCTACTTTACCTCTACATTACCTCTGCTTTACCTCTGCTTTACCTCTGCTTTACCTCTGCTTTACCTCTACTTTACCTCTGCTTTACCTCTGCTTTACCTCTACTTTACCTCTGCTTTACCTCTACTTTACCTCTGCTTTACCTCTACTTTACCTCTGCTTTACCTCTACTTTACCTCTACTTTACCTCTGCTTTACCTCTGCTTTACCTCTGCTTTACCTCTGCTTTACCTCTGCTTTACCTCTACTTTACCTCTACTTTACCTCTGCTTTACCTCTACTTTACCTCTGCTTTACCTCTACTTTACCTCTGCTTTACCTCTACTTTACCTCTACTTCACCTCTGCTTTACCTCTGCTTTACCTCTGCTTTACCTCTGCTTTACCTCTGCTTTACCTCTACTTTACCTCTACTTTACCTCTGCTTTACCTCTACTTTACCTCTACCACTACTTTACCTCTACTTTACCTCTGCTTTACCTCTGCTTTACCTCTACTTTACCTCTGCTTTACCTCTACTTTACCTCTACTTTACCTCTACTTTACCTCTGCTTTACCTCTACTTTACCTCTGCTTTACCTCTACTTTACCTCTGCTTTACCTCTACTTTACCTCTACTTTACCTCTACCACTACTTTACCTCTACTTTACCTCTGCTTTACCTCTGCTTTACCTCTGCTTTACCTCTACTTTACCTCTACTTTACCTCTACTTTACCTCTACTTTACCTCTGCCTCTTCTTTACCTCTACTTTACCTCTGCTTTTTCACTGTATCCATCCCTCTATCCATCTCTATCTATGCCAGTTAGCGGATGCTTTTATCCAAAGTGCCTTTAAGCCACACAGAGACTGGAAACTCTGAACCTAGTAGTTTTAGTGTCTACCAACTGAGCGACCGCAGTATACTAAACTTCATACGGACTTCACGTGGTCGCTGTCGGGTGAAAACCCTGTAACCCTGTTTTAAAAGAATTTTAACGAGTAACTAAACCCTGGACCACTTTTGAGGGTTTGCTGCCATCTAGTGGTTAAAAGTGTGCTATTACAATTGCCATCTGCTATTGGCTGATCTGTGGCGCCAGGTGATGTCACCACCTGTTGTACTCTATAGAAGGTGACATCACCTGGTACCAAAGATCAGCCAATAGCAGATGGCCATTGCAATAATGCTTTTAATCATTGAATGGCAGCAAACCCACAAAAGTGATTCAGGGTTTAGTTTTCTCTAACTTCCACTGAAGGATCTCATGCTCCTCCCCTGCGTTTATAAAACGCCAACCAATTAGATAAACTCAAAAATGCCTGGTAACAACGAGGCTGTTTTTCTTAGTTGACAGTTAGGAGATACAAAGTTTTCACCCAACACCAACAGATTCAGAGTGCTGTGCCTTGTTGAAGAGAGTCAGGCAGTTTACTGTGGTTTATCTCCTGTTATCCAGAGTGCCGTACAGTTCCATAACGCTACACAGGGAGCTGAACCTCGACCCTGTCATGGCTGCCTCTCTCTCTCAGGAAGCAGCCCATGCTGAGGTGTGAAGGGAGCAGAGCAGTGGCTGATGGGAGTGCCAGTGCGGTCAGCCGGCCTGTTAGCTTGCAGAAGCTGTTAGCACGTTAGCTTGCAGAAGCTGTTAGCACGTTAGCTTGCAGAAGCTGTTAGCACGTTAGCTTGCAGAAGCTTTGCCAGTGCAGTCGGTGCAGAACAGGCTGCAGCTGGTTAGCACAGACAGGCTCAGAGCAGCAAGCAGCAGCGATGGAGTCCAAGTTCACTCAGATAAAGTTGATCAGCTCTAACACAGTGATGATGTCACATCAGACCAAGGACCACAGACAGCTTTTGTTATCCTTGATCATTTCAAGGTACATGTAGATTTTTGATGTTTTACAAAGTAGAGTAAAGGTAAGGTAAAAAAAAAACTAAAAAAAAACTGAACTGAACTGACACTGACATTTACTAATCTAAATTAATCAAACCTAAACAAAAAAAAGTACTGTAAAAATTACAAAATAAAATTAAAATAAAATTAAACATCAGATTTAAAGTACCAAGCCAATGACAATATCTCTTTGTGATTTTAAATAAAGTACAATGTAAAATACACTGTAAAAAACAGTGTAAAAAAAAACCTTTAGTGTAAAATCTATCCATATAAAGTACGAAAGTTACAAAGAAACCTCAAGCTATGACAGAAACCACAGTGATAACCAGGTCAGATCCTGTGTGTGTGTGTGTGTGTGTGTGTGTGGTGTTTGCTAGTTTACAGACGTTGCCAGTGAACTTCTGCATGAAGTCTGAGTGGATAAACACATAAAGTGGAACTTGTACCGCTGAGTTCTCTGAAGCTTCTCTGGTCTGGACAGAGAGGCGGAGCTGCTTCACCCTGCAGTGACTCACCACGCTCTAATTATACTTCTACTGTAAATATTAAGACCGCTGATTTATGATACGCTATTTAAAACTGTGCAGAGGTGGATCTCTCTGTTACAGGCAGAAAAGAAAACATACATGCACACACACACTCCCACACACAGATATTCAGAATGTATGCAAGATGGGTCCACTTCTATGATGACACACACACACACACACACACACACACTAAACTAAGTCAGCAGATCAGTCGGCTCACTTTCAGACTAAAAGGAGCCGGGTTACAATCCACAGGCCAAAGGTCAAAGGTCGCTTCATGAGGCATGGAGGAAGCTCAAAGCCAGAGGCAGCGATGATGACAGCGATGATGCATCAGAGTTTAATGCTTTAACATAATGACTGCTGTTTAAAGGGGGGGGGGGGGGGGGGGGGGGGGCAGAGGTTCTGGGACGAGGCTGGAGGGGTTCAGGTCTTAAAGTGGAAGGACTCTTAAAAATATTTAAATATTGAAAGTATTTAATTTGTTGTATTGACTTATAAATGCTATACTGCTGTGGTTCTGAAAACCTCCCAGGCGGTCATGAGATGATTTTCTAAATCTATTTCTAATATGCAAATTTCTGAATTTTTTTTTTTTTATCCTTGAGATAAATGTGTTTTTTCTTGTGACAGCGTCTAGGCTTCTTTTAAATAATCAAGCAAATGAGTCTGAAAACAGAAAATAATCATCATCATTTGGCATCACACAGGGATGTGAGCAGATATTGTTTTTGTTTTGTTTTGGCCAAAAAAAAAGGTTGAGAACCTCTGATGTAGAAAATATTAAATCTCCAGCGTTCATCCCAGCTCCAGTGCTTTGCTGTTGTTGCTCCCACTGCTAATTTACATACTAGTGAATATCATTAGTGTCCTGCAAAAACCCTCTCACTTTCAGCTTGTATCTCACCACAGAGGAATGTTCTCCTTGATCCTCGGACCAAGACAAACCACTGACCATAAGAAGTTAAATTAAATGTTCATCAAAGTGAAACTGAAAAGCTGATGTTTGGGAGACAGAAGGTTTTTTTTTTTGCAAGACACTGATGAGGAGTTTCTACACCGGCTTCACCTCTGATCCACAACCAGCCAACTGAAGCACATTCAGACCAGGTGGAAGACTCAGGATCAACTTTAACTACGTCACATTTCAGCTGATCTGGAACCAGTAGCAGGGGGGGTGAAGTTGCTCTGAACTGGGGGCGGTTTAGTGACTGGGAGGTTGCCAGTTCAAATCCCTACTTGAAGAATCTCCCTCAATAAATAAAGAGTAAAAAAAACAACAAACAGAGTAAAGACCAGATTCCTTGTATTTACTCCTAATCTAAGAAGGGAATTTCTTAGAGGATACTGGAAGAAATCATTAGAAATTGGAAATCGACCCCCAGTTCAGTGTGTACTGTGTATGGCAACTTAACTGTATTACTAGAAGCTCTAAAGGGTAAAAGGGGGGGGTTGTTGTGGAGGGGGGTGGGGCGTGTCTTACCTCTGGGACGCCCATCTTCCTGCAGGCGTCCAGGAAGTTCTCCACATTTCTCCGACACTTGGCCATGCTGAGTTTAGGCTGGAGGAGAGGCACACACACACACACACACACACACACACACACAATATATATAAATAACTAGTCCTGCTACTGAATTGTTTTGAAGTGAATCTCTTTCTTTATGTTTATTAAACCTTTCAGTCTGAACAAGTGGAACACCGAAATCCGGACGGAGGAAAACAAAGAAAATAATACGATTACTAATAATTGTAAATAGGTGAAAAAAAGTGAGACTAGTTTTTTATATATAGTCAGAATCTGCTTTGTCGGCGTTCCTTTATGTGCTAGAAGTGATTTTCAGACTGTTCCTCCAGACGATGGCAGTGAATGGAGAGAGAAACAACAGATCACAGAATCACTGATTTGGGGGTTTTATCATGGAGGAAGAGACACAACCCAAGACTCTACCAGAGGCACACAGAGATTTAACAAGCTGTGTGTGTGTGTGTGTGTGTGTGGGGGGGGGTCAGACGCACCACGGCGGGCGAGGGGACGTGGATGCTGCCGACGGAGCGCGGGCGGATGTGATTGGCCAGGTGGCAGAGCACGACCCCGTCCATCAGGGAGGAGCCGAGGTCTTCAGGGAGCGCCACCTTCAGCCTGCTCTCTATGCTCTGCGGAGGGAGGAGCACATTCTACACTTCAACACTTTTCAACGCCTTAAATATTAGACAATCTGAGACTTTTTCAGACTTTATAAAGGTCCCACAGACACCCTGACACACACACACACACACACACACACAGTCAACGAACGGAGTGTCTCACGTCTCGGAGTTGCTCCATCAGCTCCAGCTCTTCTCTCAGCTGCTCCATCTTCCTCCTCATGGTGAACTGAGGATCCACCGACTCCAGACTCTTGTGGCTCCGCAGGAACACTGCCCCCCCGCAGGAAAACAACAACAACAACAACAACAACAACAACCATGAGACAGGCAGATTTAGACAAACTGTGCGTTCATGTGCTATCAGATATATCAGACAAACACATTTCCTACTTGGAAATCTCACATGAACGCTCTGCAAAGTCGGATCATTAAGTCAGAAACTCAGAAACTTGTTGACCTTTACCTTCTGAACAAGGAGAGAAACAAATATTATGTTTTGTGTCTGTCAGCAGTAAGAAAACACACAGATGCTCCTTTATTGCAAGTTTGTTGTTAGACAAACTAACCTCACATTTGTCTGAATGAAGTTTGTCTAATTAACTTGTTAACCTGCAGGATTAGAAAGTTAGCCAGAAAACTGTGAAAAATATTCTGCTATAACTCAATGATACTGATTTTAATTTGAAAAAACAAAACTTGAATATTAGGTTTAGGAATATGCTTCAGTCATGCATGTTGATGAATGCTAATAATAAACAACATTTCAGAAGATATAGCTAGTTAGCTAGCAAACTGACTAATCCTGCTTTGTGAAATCCCTCTGGTTTGATTTTCAGACAAAATATCACATGAATGCGACTCAGCAGCCGACTGGGAAGTCTCAGATGTCGGATTTTCCCAGCAGCACTTGAACGCACAGAAAGACAGATCAAAAACACTGAATACATGTAGATCCAGGCTGCTGTCTGCACTCTGGTTGAGGTTTTACTCTGGTTATCTGTTTACAGGAACCCTTGATTCCTGTAATTGATTGATTGATTGATTGGTTTCCCTGTGACTGAGTCTCCCTGTTGTCTCTAATAAACAGTTAACAGAATCTCCTGTCTGACTGAGCAGCAGGTTACTTCTACTACAGGGAAACAAATGATGATCCCAGCAGTTTCCATTACAGGACGGTCTGATCAGTCGACCATCCTGCAGCTGAACCACCCACAGAATGAGAATCACAAACAGAAGGACAGAAACGCACACGCACATTACACACATTACACACATTAAACACATTAAGCACATTAAACACATCTATACTCAGATATCCACTGACACGGAAAAGCCTTCCTGCAATAAAAGATGCAGGAGATCTTACATAACTGCACATTCACATGCACTCATGCGTTCTGAGCACTGTGCAGGTTTAGCAGCCGCCATTGTTACAGGAGCGCTCATGTGCAGGGCGGGGGAGGGGTTGGCGGGGGGGGTGGGTGGGTGGGGGGGGGGGTGGGGGTGGGGGGGGGGGCTGCATTTACAGACAAACTGCTGCTGCTTTAAATGACAGAAGTGTAAAGCCAGGTTTAGACATGAAGGTAAAGAGAGCAGGTTGAAGATAAAGATGAGAGAAGAGAGTTTGTGACTGGAAGGTTGACGGTCCAAATCCCAGACTGGACAGACTAGATACAGATAGACTA